>NC_092774.1:70387649-70542808 GCF_047496795.1 Chiloscyllium punctatum
GCTTGTCACTTCTCAAAGTGTACCAAGGGGGTTATTGATAATTTAAATGTTGAGGTCGGTGCTAGTGAGAATAGTGGTAGCAATAATTTGGAGATGGAATTGAAGAAGTATTTATGTGATTTATGTCCTTTAAGATTTAGTACAGCCAGAGGCCTTGGGCAGCATGAGGGGCATGCACACCCTAGTTTGAGGAATGAGAAGAGGAAGATAAAGAGCAGTGAGGGTAGGAAGAAAGATGTTAGTAAGGAGAGTAATAGGAAGGGTCTGTGGTCAGCTGAGGAAGTGGATATGTTGCTAAAATTAGAGTTGGAATTTGGCAGTAGGAATATTAATAAATTGATTGCGGAAGGGTTAGGATCAAAGACTGCAAAGCAAATCTCAGATAAAAGGCGTCTGTTAACCAAGAAAACTAAAAAGAATGATAAAAAGATTGAAGTAGATGATGAGATATTGTCGAATAGTAATGTGGATGAGGAAGAAGAGGAAAATAACGAGATTGTGGATAGGTTACAAGAAGGGATAGATAGTAGTTATAATGATATTAATAATTTGGATTGCCCGGAGGGATCAGTGGATCAACTACTTAATTTAATTGAAGTGAACCTGGGTAGGAATAAAAAGGGGAAAAATGAGTATGAAAAGATTATGAAGATGATCCTAAATAAGATAGAAAAGAAGAGTAAAGAAAACATTAGCAATAAGACTAAACATAATAAAGGGACAGATGTTAAAATAAAGGATAGTGGAGTAAGGAAGAATAAGAAGGTTAGTGGTGCAAAAAGTAGATATGGTAAGAAAAAAGGAAAATTTAAAGAGATGCAGGTCCTTTTTAAAACAAAACGTCAATATTTAGCTAGAACCCTAATGGGTGCTCCGGGTAGAAGCAAGTGCCCTCTAGAAAAGAAAGATTTAGAAGATTATTTCAAGGGTAAATTGACAAAGGTTAATGAGAAGAATAATTTGAGGTGTTTTGTAAAGTATAATAATCAGATAGAGGAATCCCAGTTTGCAATTCTAACGGGATCTGTAGCGGTAGAAGATGTTGATCGTGCCATTAAGGCGATGGACATCAAGACTGCTGCGGGTCCCGATGGGATGACAATGGGAGACATTATTAAAATTTTTAATAAGGATAATATGCTGCTGCCAAGACTGTACTCAATCTGGGTGGCCACGGGTAGGATACCAGACCAGCTGAAGGTCAGTAGGACCGTACTTATCCCAAAAAGTAACAATGAGGAAGAATTATTAGATATTAACAACTGGAGACCAATTACTATTGGTCCAATGTTACTAAGAATTTTTACTAAGATTATGGCTAATAGATTGATTGAATAAGATTATCAATTTAAATAAAAGACAAAAAGGATTTATGACGGGAGTCCCAGGGTGTGAGGAAAATATCAAGATCTTAGAAAATATAATAAATGGGGCAAAATATAAGAGGAAGGATCTGGCAATAGTCTTTGTAGATTTAGCCAAAGCCTTTGACTCTGTGGGACATAAATTGATTGTGACAGCTCTTAGAAGACTCCAGCTCCCGGGAGTTTTTATACAACTAGTTAGGGATCTTTATGAAAATAATTTTACCCACATCGAGGGTTTTAACTGCAAAACCGACAATATTCCGATTTTTTGCGGGGTTAAGCAGGGCGATGCTTTATCGCCAATTTTGTTTAATATAATTATGGATCCGCTGATTAGTACAATTGAAGAGAAACAAAAGGGGATATTCCTGGATGAGGGTGGGAAGGGTTGCCATTGTGCAACGTTGGCATTTGCCGACGATATTGCCCTAATTAGTGAGACGTATGAGAGTATGGTATTTAATCTTAGAATAGTGGAAAGATTTTATCGGAACACAGGACTGGAGGTTAATATTAAAAAAACGAAAGGGTTTTATTTTAGTCACAAGAATAAGTCCTTTATATACAATGATAAGCCTAATTGGAAATTTGAAGATCGGGAGATTCAATTTATTGAGCCAGGGACCACTGATAAATATTTAGGGGCCAAGATTGACCCCTGGCTGGGGATAAGTAAGGCCAACTGGGAAAATCAATTAGAATTATGGCTAGGGAACTTAAAAGGTTCATCCCTGAAACCCGTTCAAAAGATTGAAATTTTAAAAACGTATTTTATCCCGAGGCTATTTTATTACTTGGTTTTATCAGAGGTTTCTCTGAATTATTTAAGGAAATTGGATAGCATTATTAAGAACGTGATCAAAGAGATCTTACACCTACCACAATCCATCACAGACGGCATTTTATATGCCAAGTCTCGAGATGGAGGCCTTGCCATAAACCGCTTATCGACATTTATCCCAATTTCGATAATGAGGAAATATGAGTCGCTACTGAGGTCGGAGGATGGGGTGCTACATGCATCATTTAAATTTGCCAGAAGTAGCGTGGAAGATCGAATGCGGAGGTTGAGTAAACTAAGAGTGATGGGAAATATCTGGAATCCAGAGATTATTTCTGGATCGGAGGAAAGGGATATTGTCGTGAATAGTGATGAAGACGAAGACGGCTTGGAAGAATACGGGAGTGCAAATTATGCAAACTGGAGAGCCGTGGAGATGCAAAAATGGATGACCCTCCCCTGCCAAGGTGCAGGAATTCACTATTATAAGAATGATAACATCTCAAATAGTTGGCTACAGAGGATGCAGCACATGAAATCGTCAAAAGTGATTAATTCGCTGCTGTTAAGAGCTAACCTGTATCCAACGATGGCATCATTGACGTATGGAAGGCCTTTCAACATCAAGAATTGTAGAAGGTGTGATGAAACTTCTGAGACTGTTGCTCATATTTCGGGTTGGTGCCCCTTTGTAAAGAACATGCGAATTAAGAGGCACAACAGAATTGTAGAGGAATTAATTGGATTCGTTAGGAAATATGGATGGACAATCTTTGTCGAGCCACGGATACGAGACAAATCTGATAAACTGTGGATACCAGACATTGTCTTGCAAAAGGATATGCAGTCCGTGGTGGTTGATGTAACAATAAGATCGGATTTTCAGATCAATTCCCTTGAGGAGGCTTGGGAGGAAAAGACCAGGAAATACGGACATCTTGATCAAGAGATAAGGAATCTAATCGGTAGTGGAACCGTATTGTTTTGTGGGTTTGTTATGGGCGCCCGAGGAAAATGGTTCGGTAAGAACTCGGACCTGATGAAGATCCTTGGGATAGAAAAATATAAAACGTTCGCTCGAAATATCTCAAACCTTACTTTATCTTTGACTCTTGAACTCCTGAGAATGTTTATGGACTTGTAGGAACTTCGGCAATATTAGTATTTTATAATTGTATTTTGTTTGTTAATTTTAGTAATTTTAAGTATTGTAATGGTTTTAGTGGTTATAGTTTTAGGAGTTTTTAGCGAGTTTTAATCTTAGATTTTACTTATTTTAATTTTTATTAATAAAGTTGTTTAATTTTAGATCACTTAGGTAAGGGTGGAGGATAGTTGGGTGTTGAAAATTAAATAAATCACAAGCCTCACACAACAGAGGATGAGAGGGTATCCTGTTCAATGGTTGAAAGCCCTAGCTCATCCTGCCCTGCTGAATTCTGCATCACAATGTCATTTTAATTTTGTATTGTTTTTTTTAAACCGTCCCTTTTTAGATCTTCTGGCTGTGGTTTCGCTGGAAAGGGGTCAACGTCATACGTCGACGAGCGACGTAAAAACTCGGAATGGACACTCCATCGTGTAATGATGAGTGCAATAAATAGCCTTGGTTCCCCCTGGTAACGACCGAAACGAGGAGGCTCTGGACGGTGGCGATTTTAAGCTGTTTGTTGGTGTCTTAGTCGAGTTTTATCAGCGTTTTACCATTGTTTTATCTTTGGTTTTACCTGATTTTACTTATACTTTTACGCCACGGGCGGTTTTATCGTTTTACCGTTGTCTGAGCGTTACTCGGATTAGGCCGGCTAATACGACCTGTTCCTGTGAAAGATACGAGACAGCTGTTGACCTTTTCGGTCTGCGAGAAACAAATTTGGTTGAGGCGTGTATGGCCGATTCCAGAATATCCGGTTGGGTGGGAGACCGGGTAAACAACCGCCCCGCACGGTGGCTATTGGCGGCTCCGTGCGCAAAATGTGCTAGCCAAAACCGAACTAGACAATCCGTCTCAACCCAAACACAGATGGATGAGACCTTAAGAATTATTCCGGCTAGGCTATCCTCGGGCAGGGACGGGGAAGCCGCAAAAATAGTCCAGAATAACCAGGACAATATTCAAGTGGTAGGATTGATAGAGAAGGTCCCTCTTCAATCAGGTCCATTTAATAGCCGGACAGTTTTTAACTCTAATTTTAAAGGACCCTTTGATTTTAGTTGAAGCGGAGTCGTGGAGAGACAAGATGAGGGAGATAAGGAAAAGATTATTCACCCATTAATTAGAGAAACCGATAAATTGGAAATTATAATTAATTACCCTATAGGAGGATTTTAAGTGTAGTTATTGTAAGAATATCTACAATACTACTGGGTTATTTAGAAACCATCTTAAAGTATGTCGAGGGATTAAGTCGGTCAGGGTAAGGTGTAATAAATGCAAGTGGGAGGGTAGTTATCAGGCAGTAGCGTGCCATTATCCTAAATGTAGTAGAGGGGAGGTTGAGAGTGTAGGAACGAGTAATATGAATAATAAGGGTCAGGAAGAAGAGGTAGAGAATCTTTATCAATGTGAGCTTTGCCCATCGAAATTCAAAACGGCTAGAGGTCTGGGGCAGCATGAAAGGCATGCGCACCCGAGTCTAAGAAATGAGAAAAGAAAAAAGGGTAATGTAGAACGGAAGGAAAGGGTAGATAATAAGGAAGGTAATAGAAGAGGGGTGTGGTCCAGTGAGGAAACTGAAATGCTGCAAAGATTGGAAGCGGAACTTGTTGGCTGTAAGAATATACACAAAATGATTGCGGATAGGATGGGGTCCAAGACTGCCAAACAAATTTCGGATAAGAGGCGATTGATAAATAAATAGAAATCTAGCAAGAAGGATTTAAACATGGAGGAGTTCCCTGACGACAGTGATGAAGGAGAAGGAGAGGACAAGGATAGAAGTGAAAATGAAGTACTGTCCGATAGTGGAAGAGGGGAAGGTAAAAATCAGGACATTACGAAAATTAGAGAATGTCCAGGTGGCTCAGTTATAGATCTGATAAAGATAATGGAAGAAGATTTGAAAACAAGTAAGAAAGGTGGTAAAGAGTTAGATAGTATTATGGATGAGGGAGTGGGTAAGTTAGTTAAGAGAAAGGAAAAGGGAAGGAAGAAGAACAATGATAGAACTAGTGTTACAGGAAAGGATAATGGTCGAAGGAAATTTAAAAAGGTAAATAATCCTTCACGGAGATATAGTACAAAGAAAGGTAAATTTAAAGAAGCACAAGTTTTATATAAAAATAAGAGACAGTACTTGGCAAGAACCCTTATGGGAGCCCCTGTTAATAGTAAATGCCCCCTAAGTGAAAAGGATCTAGAGGTGTATTTTAAGGAGAAATTAACGACTATTAATGATAAGAATAATTTGAGGGGCTTTGCCAAGTACAATAAATTAGGAGAGGAATCCCTGGAGAGTGCCCGAACGGGTCCGGTGGCGGTGGAAGAAGTCGATCAGGCCTTAAGGGCGATGGATGTAAACACCGCCGCAGGACCCGACGGGGCAACTTTGAGGGAGATTATTAATATTTTTAACAAAGACAACTTGTTACTGCCTAGGCTATATAGTATTTGGATACGTAGTGGTCGGATCCCAACAAGGCTAAAAATGAGTAGAACAGTTTTAATCCCAAAAACGAGCAGTGAAGATAAACTTCGAGATATAAATAATTGGAGGCCAATTACCATTGGCCCAATCCTGCTCAGATTATTTACTAAAATCGTTGCGGGTAGATTAAGCAAGGTAATAAATTTGAATAAAAGACAGAAAGGCTTTATGTCGGGTATCTCAGGATGCGAAGAGAACATCAAGATCCTAGAGAATATCATGAAAGGTGCAAAAAAGAGAAAGAGAGATCTAGCGGTAGTATTTATAGACTTGGCAAAGGCGTTCGATACTATAGGACATAAACTAATTATTACCGCTTTAAAAAGACTTCATCTGCCGGCATTATTTATCAAATTATTAACAGATTTATATAATAATAATTCTACCCAAGTAGAGGGTTCAAAATGTAAAAGTGGGAATATTCCCATTTTGAGGGGAGTAAAACAAGGTGACGCGTTGTCACCTATTTTATTCAACATAGTAATGGACCCCCTACTATGCACAATAGAGGAAAAGCAAAATGGTATCTTCTTAGGGGAAGATGGGAAGAGCGGTCATTGTGCGACGCTTGCGTTCGCAGATGACATTGCTTTACTCAGTCAAACATATGAGGGGATGAGGTGCAATCTAAAATTGGTAGAGAAATTCTGCAATAATACCGGTATGGAAATTAATATTAACAAAACTAAGGACTTTTATTTTACCCATAAAAACAAAACCTTTGTATACAACGATGTAGTAAAATGGAATATTAATGGTGGGGAGATTCAATTTATAGAACCTGGCACGACTGATAAATATCTGGGGGCCAAAATTGACCCATGGGTAGGAATCAGTAGTGCGGAGTGGGAGAACCAACTAGAGATATGGATAAAGAGTTTGAAGAGCTCACCTTTAAAACCTGGCCAGAAATTTGAAGTTTTAAAAACGTATTTTATCCCAAGAATGTACTTTTATCGGAAGTCTCTTTTAATTATCTTAATAAACTAGATAATATTATTAAAAATGCGGCGAAGGAAATTTTACATCTGCCTCAATCGATTACGGATGGGGTGCTATATGCAAAAGCCCATGACGGTGGCCTGTCATTAAATCGATTGACAGTATTCATACCAATTTCGATCATGAGGAAGTACGGTACACTGCAGAAATCAACAGATGAAATACTACATGCCTCATTTCACTTTGAGGGTAGTAGTTTGAAGGAAAGAATGCAGAAGATGAGCAACTTAAAAGCTTTGAAGAATATTTGGAACCCAGGATCGATTGTCGGAGATACTATGACGGAAGAAGTGGATGAGTTGGAGGAATTGGCTAGTTCGAACTATGCAAATTGGAGGACAGTTGAAGTACAGAGATGGATGGCCCTCCCCTGTCAAGGAGCGGGCGTACATTATTACAACAACGATAGTATCTCGAATAATTGGTTGAAGAGAATGGATCATATAAAAACGACGAAAGTGATTAACTCATTGCTTTTACGAACAAACTTGTTTCCAACAAGAGCGACGTTAGCGTATGGCAGGCCATTCAGCGTGAAAAATTGTCGTAGATGTAAGGATACCTCAGAAACTGTCGCACATATCTCCAGATGGTGCCCTTTTGTTAAAAATATGAGGATAAAAAGGCATAACAGAATAAGTGAGGAACTAGTGAAATATATTAAGAAATATGGGTGGACAATCTATATCGAACCCAGGATTAAAGATGAGGACGGGAAACTCTGGATACCGGACCTCATCGTAACGAAAGAACAGCAGATAATCATTATTGATGTGACAGTTAGGTCCGATTTTCAAATAAACTCCCTCGAAGAGGCATGGGAGGAGAAGACAAACAAATACAAACATCCTGAGAAGGAGATAATGAACCTTACAGGTAGAGGAAAGTTATCCTTCTATGGGTTCGTGATGGGAGCCCGAGGGAAATGGCACTCTAAAAACTCAGAGTTGATGAAGACCCTCGGGATTGAGAAGTATAAATCCTTCGCCCAGAACATTACCAACTTAACCTTATCTTTAACCCTTGAACTCTTACGAATTTTTATGGACTTGTAACAACTCCGTTCGACTAGTGACTTTAGACCTTTCTAGATTTTAAGATATTTTAAATTTATTAGTTTTAAATAGTTTTAGTGATTTAAAATAGGTCGATTTGCTAATTTTAAGTATTCGGGTTTTATTAATAAAGATACTGTGTTTTAGGTCACATAAGTTAATTGGTGGAGGGCAAGTTGGTGTAAATTAAATAAAGAGCACGCTACAATCAACAAATGATGAAGGGATACCTAGTCGAAATGGTTGATAGCCCTCTCTCATTTTGTCCCTCGCTGAGTATTCTGCTTCACAATGGTATTTTAAATCTTTTTATTGTTTTACTGTCCCCATTTTAGATCTTCTGGCTGTGGTTTCGCTGGATTGGGGTTTTCATTCTGTCGGCGAGCGACTTTTAAAACTCGAAAAGGACATGATCCATCATCGATGGTGAGTGCAGATAAATACTGGGGGGGATGTGACTACAGTGTTTTTAGGTTTTGGTCTCAGACCGGTGCCTGCGTAGTCACCTTTGCATTCGTTTTTACGTATTTTACCGAGTGCAAAGTTTAGGTCGAACCTCCTCGTGGTTCCCCCTGGTAACGGCCTATACGAGGAAGCTTCTGACAGGGGCGATTTTAGCTGTCTTAGTGGCGTTTTAGTCTAGTTTTATCAGTGTTTTACCATCGATTTTATCTTTGGTTTTAACCTGATATTACTGGTGCTTTGCGCCACGGCGGCTTGATCGTTTTAACCGTTGTCTGAGCATTACTCGATATAGTTCGGCTAATACGACCTGGTAGAAAAGATACAAGACGGCTGGTGACCTGTCGGTCTACGGGAAACAAAATTTTGGTGAAGGCGTTATGGCTGATACCAAAGTATCCGGTTGGGTGGGAGACCGGGTAAATAACCGCCCCGCACGGTGGCTTTTGGCGGCTCCGTGTGTAAAGTGTGCGAGCCAAAATCGGACTGTACAATCCGTCTCAATTCAGACGCAGACGGATGAGACCTTACGAATTATTCCGGCAAGGTTGTCCTCGGGCAGGCACGAGGAAACCTTTAATATAGTCCAGAATAGTGACAAAATTCGAAAGACAATGCTGGGAGAGAAGGCCCCTCTACAGCCAAGTCCATTTAAGAGCCGGACAATTTTTAATTCGAATTTTAAAGGGCCCTTTAATTTTAATCGAAGTGGAGTTTTAGAGAGACAAGAGGGGGAAGATGAGGGTAGGATTATACACCCGTCCAATAGAGAAACTAATAAATTAGAAATTACAATCAATTATCCTATAGAAGATTGTAAGTGTAGTTATTGTAATAACATCTACAATACTACTGGGTTACTTAGGAAGCATTTAAAAGTAGGTCGAGGGATTAAATCGGTTAGGATAAGGTGTAGCAAATGTAAATGGGAGGGTAGTTACCAGGCAGTAGCGTGCCATTATCCGAAATGTAAGAGAGATGGGGATGGTAATAGAGGTACTTGTCGTAACGTTAATGATAGGAATGTGGAGGAAGATTTAGAGAAACCCTTTCAATGTGAGCTTTGCTCATTAAAATTTAAATCGGCTAGAGGATTGGGACAACATGAAAGGCATGCACACCCTAGCTTAAGAAACGAGAAAACGAAAGGGAGTAAGGTGGACAAAATAGAGAATAATGATGGAAATAAAAGGGGTGTATGGTCTAGAGAGGAAACTGAAATGCTGCAACAATTGGAATCTGAATTTAATGGTTGCAGAAATATAAATAAATTGATAGCGGATAGGATGGGGTCTAAAACTGCAAAACAAATTTCAGACAAGAGACGATTAATAAACAAGAAAAATAAATCTAGTAAGAAGGATTTAAATTTAGACGAGCTCCCCAATAGTATTGATGAAGAGGAAGGAGAGGATAATGACAGAATTGGAAGTGACCTGATACCGGATAGGAGCGTAGAAGAGGAGAATCAGGACATTACGGATGTTAGGGAATGCCCAAATGGCTCAATCACAGATTTGATCAAAATAATGGAGGAAGATCTGAAGAAGGGTAAAAAAGATTGCAAAGAGTTTAATAAGATTATGGGGGAGATTGTGGGTAAATTAGGAAAGAGGAAGGAGGATGGTAGAAAGAGTAAAATAAGTGATAATAATAGAATAAAGTTTAAAGCTAAGGATAATGGACGAAAGAAATATAGGAAGGTAAACAATGCTTTAAAGAGATACAGTGGGAAAAAAGGGAAGTTTAAAGAGGCACAAGTCTTATATAAAAGTAAAAGGCAGTATTTGGCAAGAACTTTAATGGGAGCCCCTGTTAATAGTAAATGTCCCCTAAGCGAGAAGGAATTGGAGGAATATTTTAAAGAGAAATTAATGACTATTAATGAGAAAAATAGTTTAAGGGGTTTCGCCAAATACAAAAATCAAAGAGAGGAATCCATGGACGTTGCTCTATCTGGTCCTGTGACGGTGGAAGAAGTCGATCAGGCCTTAAGGGCGATGGACGTGAACACCGCCGCAGGACCAGATGGGGTAACGTTAAGGGAGATTATTAAAGTCTTTAATAAAGATAATTTAATACTGCCTAGGGTGTATAGCATTTGGCTACAAAGTGGTAGGATCCCAGACAGGTTAAAAACTAGTAGAACAATGTTAATCCCAAAAGTGAGCAGTGAGGATAAACTTAAAGATATAGATAATTGGAGGCCAATAACTATCGGGCCAATCCTGCTCAGACTTTTTACTAAAATCGTGGCGGGTAGGCTTAATAAGGTAATAGGTTTAAACAAACGTCAAAAAGGTTTTATGTCTGGTATCTCAGGGTGCGAGGAAAATATTAAAATCCTTGAGAATATTATGAAAGGTGCCAAGAAGAGGAAGAAAAATTTAGCTGTAGTCTTTATAGACTTGGCGAAAGCTTTTGACACGATAGGACATAAATTAATTATTACTGCGTTAAGGCGGCTTCATCTTCCGGTATTATTTATTAAATTGATAATAAACTTATATGATAAGAATTCTACTCAAGTAGAGGGTTCTAATTGTAAAACCGGGAATATTCCCATTTTACGGGGGGTTAAAACAGGGTGATGCTTTATCACCAATTTTATTTAACATAGTTATGGACCCTTTACTTTGCACAATTGAAGAGAAACAAAAAGGAATATTTCTTGGGGAGGATGGAAATAGTTGTCACTGCGCAACGCTTGTGTTCGCAGATGACATTGCCTTGATTAGTGAAACTTATGAGGGAAAGGTATGCAATTTGAAAGTAGTGGAGAAATGTAGAAATAATACTGGAATGGGGATTAATATTAATAAAACCAAGGGCTTTTATCTTACCCATAGAAATAAAACTTTTATATATAACGATGTAGTAAATTGGAGTATTAATGGGGGGGATTATACAGTTTATAGAGCCGGGTGTTACTGACAAGTATCTTGGGGCCAAAATTGACCCATGGGTGGGAGTCAGTAACACCGAATGGGAAAAGCAGTTAGAGGAATGGGTGAAGAATTTAAAAAGGTCTCCTCTAAAACCAGGCCAGAAATTTGAAATTTTAAAAACATATTTTATCCCTCGATTGTATTTTTATCTAATTTTAGCGGACGTTTCTCTTAACTATCTTAGTAAACTAGACAATATTATTAAAAATGTGGTGAAGGAAATCTTACATCTTCCTCAATCGATTACGGACGGGGTGCTCTACGCAAAAGCCCGTGATGGTGGCCTGGCATTAAATCGTCTGTCAGTATTCATACCGATTTCGACTCTGAGGAAGTATGGTACACTACAGAATTCGACGGATGAAATATTACATGCCTCATTTCATTTTGAAGGCAGTAGTGTGAAGGAGAAGATGCGGAAAATGAGTAGTCTAAAGGCACTGGAGAACATCTGGAATCCGTGTATCAATCAAGGGTCGAATGTTGGAGATACCATTATGGAAGAAGATGAAGAAATGGAAGAATTTGCGAGTTCCAACTACGCAAATTGGAGAACTATAGAAGTACAGAAGTGGATGGCCCTCCCCTGTCAAGGGGCAGGGGCACACTAATACAAGAATGATAGTATCTCCAATAACTGGTTGAAGAGGACATACTCTATGAAAACGTCCAAAGTGATTAATTCACTGTTGCTACGAACGAATTTGTTTCCAACAAGGGCGACATTATCGTATGGCAGGCCATTCAACATCAAAAGTTGTCGAAGATGTAATGATCCTTCAGAAACAATAGCACATATTTCTGGTTGGTGTCCCTTTGTAAAAAATATGAGGATTAAGAGGCACAACAAAATAGTTGAGGAGTTAGTTAAATATATCAAGAAATACGGGTGGATAATATATGTGGAACCTAGGATTAAGGATGAGGCCGGGAAACTCTTGGTACCGAAGCTCATCGTGACGAAGGAGCAGCAGATAATTGTTATAGATGTAACAGTTAGGTCCGATCTCCAAATAAACTCCCTCGAAGGGGCCTGGGACGAAAAGACGAAGAAATATCAACATCTTGAGAAGGAGATAATGGACCTTACCGGTAAAGGAAAGGTATCCTTCTACAGTTTGTGATGGGAGCCCGAGGGAAACGGTTTTCAAAGAACTCAGATTTGATGAAGACCCTCGGGATCGCGAAGTTTAAATCCTTCGCGCAGAATGTCACAAACTTGTCTTTGTCATTGACCCTCGAGCTCCTCCGGACTTTTATGGACTCTTAATAACTCCCTTTGATTTATTTAAGTTTTAGGTTGGGAATTTTAAGGTTTTTTAACGCTTTTATATTTCTTAGTTGGTTTTAACTAATTTTTATTTTAATATTTTAATTTTCTCTGTTTTAGTAATAAAGTTGTGGTATTTTAGATCACTTAGGTAATTGGTGGGGGGTAATTTGGTGTTAATTAATCAACAGGACACACGATACACAGCAAATGATGAGTGATAACCTAGTCAATACGGTAAATAATCCAAGCTCATCTTTATCCTCGCTTGAGATTCTGCTTCGCATTATTATTTTAATTTTTTACCTTTTTTTTTATCGTTCCCATTTTAGGTCATTCAGCTGTGGTTTCGCTGGATAGGGGTTTGTCTTTTGTCGACGAGCGACGTGAAAACTCGAAAAGGACACTCCATCATGTATGATGAGTGCAATAAACACTACAGTGTTTTTAAGGTTGTTGGTCTCCGACCGGTGCCTGCGTAGTCACCTTTGTGATTCATTTTTACGTATTTTGTCGATCACAAAGTAAGGTCGAACCTCCTCGTGGTTCCCCCTGGTAACGGCCTGTATGAGGAAGCTAAACGGGTTGACAGTTTTATCTGTTGGAGAGTTTTGGTCTGGTTTTTACTGATGGTTTTACCTTGACCTTATGGTCGGTTTTACCAGGGTTTTAAACTGTGCTTTGCTTTTCTGACGATTTTATTGTTTTATCCCGTTGTTAAAGCATTGCTCTGATCAGGCCGGCTAATACGACCTCATAAAAAAGGTACGAGACGGCTGGTGACCTTTCGGTCAGATTAAATCCAATTTTGGTGGAGGCGATTATGGCTAACACTGAAAATTCCAGTTGGGTGGGAAACCGGGAGAATAACCGCCCCGCGCGGTTGTTATTGGCTGCACCATGCGCCAAGTGTACTAGCCAAAAAAGGACTAGACAGTCTGTCTCAACTCAGACAGATGAGACCATAATTATTACTCCGGCTAGGCTATCCTTGGGCAGGCACAAGGAAGCTGTTAAAAATGACCAGAGTAACTTGGACAGAATTCGAATTGAGGGCTTGATAGAGAAGGCCCCTCTACAGCCCAGTCTTTTTAACAGCCGGACTTATTTTAATTCGAATTTTAAGGGGTCCATTGATTTTAGTCGTAATGGAGAATCGGAGCATAGTGAGGAGAGGAATGAAGGGATAGTCATCCACCCAATAATAAGGGAGACTGATCAACTAGAATTAATAATTAATTATCCCATTGATAATTTTAGTTGTAATTATTGTAAAAATATTTATAATACAACAGGGTTATTTAGGAAACATTTAAAAGTGTGTAGGGGGATTAAATCGATTAGAGTGAGATGTAGCAAGTGTGGTTGGGAAGGGAGCTACCATGCGGTAGCCTGCCACTATTCTAAATGTAGTATAACTAATAATGAGAATATTAATGTAGAGGGAGAGGTAGGGGTAGAGAGTGATAAATCACATTGTTGTGAACTATGCCCATTAAAATTTAAGACAGTTAGGGGGTTGAGCCAGCATGAGAGACATGCGCATCGCAATTTGAGGAATGAAAAAAGGAAAAAAGGAAAAATAGAGACCAAGGAAAAGATGGTAAATAGTGAGAAAAGTAAGAAAGGGGTATGGTCTGAGGAAGAAATTGTAAAATTACAACAATTGGACTTGGAATTAAGGGGATGTAAAAATATTAATAAGCTCATCGCGGAAAAATAGGAACTAAAACAGCGAAACAGATTTCAGATAAGAGAAGGTTATTAAATAAAAAGAATAGAAGCCGCGAAGAGGATATGGGCATGGATCAGGAAGCAATACTTAATAATATCAGTGTGAGTGAAGAAACAGATAATGAGGGAGTAGAAGTGGAAAGGATAGGTGATGGGGGAAGGCCTCTTGATAGCGATAATCAAGAGGGTCAGGGTAGAACAGATAATTTAGACCACAGTGATAAATCACTGGAGGATTTAATTAAAATAGTCGAAGATGAGTTAGGTAGGAATAAAGGTAGTTTTAAGGAATATGAAATGATTATGGATAGAATTACGGTGAAGATAGGAAAGGATAAAAAAGGGGTAACATCTAAGAAAAGGAGTAAAGAAGTAGGAATAAAATCGAAGAATACTGGGCGAGGAAAGAGAGGAAAAGGGAATAATGCTAAAAGAAGGTACAGTATGAAAAAAGGAAAGTTTAAGGAAATGCAAATCCTTTATAAAAACAAAAGGCAGCTTTTGGCAAGAACCCTAATGGGGGATCCATCGAAATGTAAATGTCCCCTCAGTAAGGGAGAGTTAGAAGAGTACTATAAAATAAGACTCTCTCAGGTTAATGAGAAAAATAATTTAAGAGGATTTGCTAAATATGAGAATAGAGTTGAGGAATCTGATGATGTGGTCCTGTTGGGTCCGGTAACGGTAGACAACGTCAATCAGGCTATTAAGGCGATGGACGTCGATACCGCTGCTGGGCCAGACAGGATGACATTAAAAGAAATAATTAAGATCTTTAATAAAGACAACACACTGCTACCTAGACTCTATACAATTTGGATTAAAGCTGGTAAAATCCCAGATGAGATGAAATTGAGTCGGACCGTATTGATCCCCAAAGTAAATGAGGAGGAGGAATTAAAAGATATAAATAACTGGAGGCCAATAACGATTGGACCAATTATGCTGAGGTTATTTACTAAAATAATGGCGGGTAGGGTAAATAAAGTGATAAGTCTTAATAAAAGGCAAAAAGGTTTTATGACCGGCGTTCAGGGATGAGGGGAAAATATTAAAATTTTAGAAAATATTATTAAGGGATCAAAAAAGAGAAAGAAAGATCTAGCAGTTGTCTTTGTAGAACTTGCCAAAGCATTCGATACGGTAGGTCATAAATTAATTTTAACAGCTCTTAGGAGACTCCATCACCCGGTTTTATTTATTAAATTAATAGCTAACTTTTCAGAGAACAATTTTACACAGATCGAGGGTTTTAATTGTAGAACAGAAAGAATTAAAATTTTAAGAGGTGTCAAGCAAGGGGATGCTTTGTCACCAATTCTTTTTAATATAGTGATGGATCCTCTTATCGCAACCATCGAAGAAAGGCAAAAAGGAATAATTTTAGGATCAGATGGGAAAAGCTATCACTGCGCTACTTTAGCATTTGCAGATGACATAGCATTAGTTAGCGATTCATATGAGGGAATGAAATACAATTTAAAACTAGTAGAAAGATTCTGTAATAATACGGGAATGGAGGTAAATGTTAAAAAGACTAAAGGGTTTTACTTTACTGTTAAAAATAAGACAATTATCTATAATGATACAGCAAATTGGAAATTCAATGACGGGAATATTCAATTTATAGAACCACGTCAAACAGATAAATACTTAGGTCTTAAAATAATACCCGTGGATTGGCGTCAGCCAATCAGACTGTGAAGATCGGTTGGAAAATTGGATTAGTAATTTAAAATCATCCCCCTAAAACCGGTACAATAATTTGAGCTTTTAAAAACCTATTTTATACCTAGATTGTATTATTATTTAATTTTATCAGAATCCTCTATAAATTATCTTAACAAATTAGATAATATAATTAAGAACACTGCAAAAGAAATATTACATCTTCCGCAGTCGATCACGGATGGCGTTTTATATGCTAGATATCGTGATGATGGCCTTGCCTTGAATAGATTGGCGACTTTCATCCCAATTTCAATTATGAGAAAATTCAGGACGCTCCACAGATCCTCAGATGAAATTTTGCATGCCTCGTTTCATTTTGAGGGTGAAAGTGTAGCTGAGAAGATGCGGAAATTGAGTAAATTAAAAAGGCTGGAATCGATTTGGAACCCGAACGTTAATCGACAATTGGGAGAAAACGATACTATCGGAGAGGATAGTGATGAGGAATTGGAAGAGATCAGTAACACTAATTATGGCAATTGGAGATCAACGGAAGTTGATAGATGGATAGCCCTCCCACGTCAAGGAGCTGGTGCTCATTACTACAAAAATGATAGTATTTCGAACAACTGATTGAAGAAGGTTCAATATATGAAAACAAAGGTAATTAATTCGATCTTATTGAGGACTAATCTATTTCCGACAAGGGCATCCTTGTCGTATGGAAGGCCTTTTAATGTTAAGCCCTGCAGAAGATGTAATGCAACTTCAGAGACGTTGGCACACATCTCGGGATGGTGTCCCTATGTTAAGAATATGCGAATAAAAAGACACAATAGGGTGGCAGAAGAGTTAACTAAATTTGTTAGGAAGAATGGGTGGACAATTTTTATAGAGCCAAGGATCAAGGATAAGGTAGGGAAATTCTGGATCCCTGATCTAATTTTTAAGAAAGATCAGCAAATAATTGTTGTAGATGTGACAATAAGGACGGACCTTCAAATTAACTCCTTGGAAGCAGCATGGGAAGAGAAGACAAGTAAATATAAACATCTAAAGGATGAGATAATGGACCTCACAGGAAGAGGAAACATATCCTTCCATGGTTTTGTAATGGGTGCCCGAGGAAAATAGCTGGAAAAGAATAATGAGCTTATGAAAAGCCTCGGGATTTTGAAATTTAAATCTTTCTCCCAGAACATTACCACCCTTGTTTTATCTCTGACCCTGGAACTGCTGCGGATTTTTATGGACTCAAGTTCTCCTTAAGACATAATTTAATAATTCTTTTTAGAAATTATTTTAACCATAGAATTTTAAGTAGTGTTTGTTGTTTTAATTAATTTTAGGTATTTTAATTTTTAATCTTTTAAAATGTTTTAGTAATAAAGTTTGGTAGATTTTAGTTCACATAAATAATTGGTGGTGGGTAATAGGTGAAATAAATAAAGTGTATGCTCAACACAACAGGTGCTGAGTGGGTAAACACTGTTTAATGGTTGATTAACCCAGCTCATCCCTCCCCTTGCCGAGTCCTGATTCAACATTGTATTTTGTCGTTTCCCTTAACATCATCCGGCTGTGGTTTTGCTGGATAGGGGTATTCATGCGTCGACGAGCGACATAAAAACTCGAAAAGGACACAATCCATCGCACATGGTGAGTGCATCAAAAAGGTTGAGTTGAACCGCCATGTGGTTCCCCCTGGTAACGACCTGGAAGAGGAGGTTCAACGGAGAGGGCAATTTTAACTGTTTGGGGTTTTAGCCTGGTTTTAAACTGATGGTTTTACCTTGACCCTTGGGTTGGTTTTACTTAGGTTTTAACCTGTGCTGGACTTTCTGGCAGTTTTATTGTCTTTTACTGTTGATAAAGCGTTACTCAGACCAGGCCGGCTAATACAACTCAGAGAAAAGATACCAGACTGCTGGTGACCTTTCGGTCAAATTTAAAATCCAAATTTGGTAGAGGCGATTATGGCCAATATTGAAAATTCCGGTTGAGTGGGAAACCGGGAAAATAACCGCCCCGCACGGTTGTTATTGGCGGCTCCGTGCGCTAAATGTATGAGCCAAAAATGGACTAGACAGTCCGTCTCAACACAGACGGATGAGACTGTAATTATTACTCCGGCTCGGCTGTCCTTGGGCAGGCACAAGGCAGTCGGTAATTACGCTCAGAGTAATTCGGACTTAATTCGAGTTAGAGGACGGAAAGAGATGGCCCCTCTTCAGTCCAGTCCTTTTAATAGCCGGACATATTTTAATTCGAATTTTAATGGGCCCTTTAATTTTAGTTGGGTTGGAGAGATAGAGCACAGAGAGGAGAGAGATGAAGGAGAAATTATTCACCCAATAACTAGGGAGGCTGATAAAATAGAAGTAGTTATAAATTATCCAATTGATAATTTTAGCTGCGAGTATTGTAAAAATGTGTATAATACTACAGGATTACTTAGGAAGCATTTAAAAATATGTAAGGGGATTAAATCAGTTAGAATAAAATGTAGCAAATGTGAATGGGAAGGAAACTATCAAGCGGTAGCCTGCCACTATTCAAAATGTAGTGTAACTCGAAATAAAGGTATTAGTGGAGAGATAGTGAATGACGGTTTAATTAGTTGTGAGTTATGCCCGTTAAAGTTTAAGACATCTAGGGGACTAGGCCAGCATGAGAGGCATGCTCATCCCAGTTTAAGGAATGAAAAAAGGAAAAAAAGGTAAAACAGAAAGTAAAGAAAAGGTTATGAATGGGGAGAAAAGTAAAAAAGGGGTCTGGTCCCAGGAAGAAAGTGTTAAATTGCAATTGCTAGAGTCTGAATTCAAGGGATGTAAAAACATAAATAAACTTATCGCGGAAAGGTTAAATACTAAAACAGCCAAACAGATCTCGGAGAAAAGGAGGTTATTGATTAAAAAACAGGGTAACCGCGAGGAGGAAACGGGTCTAGACCAGAAGGTAATACTAAATGATGTTAGTATGAATGAGGAAAATGATAACGATGAGGCAGGAGGAGAGAGGGTAGTTGAGGAAGGAAGGCCCCTCGATGGGGAGAGGCAAGAGGATGAGATTAATGGAGATAGAATGGATTATAGGGATGAGTCTTTAGAAGATTTAATTAAAATTATGGAAGAGGGACTAGGAAAGACAAAAAGTATTACTAAGGAGTATGACGAGTTTATGGATAAAGTAATTAGGAAGATAGGAAAAGGAAACGAAGATAAGAATTTTAAGAAAAAGAGTAAGAAGGTTGGAGTGAAATTAAAGAGTGGCAGGCAAGGAAAGAGAGAGAAAGAGAAAGAGAATAACGCGAAAAGAAGATATAGTAGAAAGAAAGGAAAATTTAAAGAAGTACAAACTATGTATAAAAAGAACAGGTAGCGACTAGCGAGGACCCTAATGGGGGAACCATCTAATAATGGATGTCCTCTTAATAAAGAAGGCCTGGAAGAATATTATAAAATAAGACTATCAAAGGTAAATGATAAATGTAACTTGAGGGGATTCGTTAAATACGCTAAAGGGAGTGAGGATTCTGTAGAGGGGGTCCTGTTGGGTCCGGTGACGGTGGACGACGTCAATCAGGCCATTAAGGCGATGGACAACGACACCGCCGCCGGACCTGACAGGATAACCTTAAAAGAGATAATTAAGATTTTTAATAGAGACAACACTTTGCTACCCCGGCTATATACTTTGTGGATCAAAAATGGTAATATCTCAGATCAGTTGAAGTTGAGTAGAACGGTGTTAATTCCTAAAGTAAATGATAAAGAGGAACTTAAAGACATTAACAATTGGGCCGATTATATTAAGATTGTTTACAAAAATTATGGCGGCTAGATTAAATAGAACAATTAACCTTAATAAGAGACAAAAAGGTTTTATGACCGGCGTTGCTGGGTGTGAGGAAAATATTAAAATTTTAGAGAATATCATAAAAGGAGCTAAGAAGAAGAAGAAGGACTTAGCGGTGGTCTTTGTAGACCTGGCTAAGGCCTTCGACACCGTTGGTCATAAACTAATTTTAACAGCCCTTAGGAGACTCCAGTTACCGTTTTTATTTATTAAATTAATAACTAGCTTATATGAGAATAATGTAACGCAGATTGAAGGTTTTAAATGTAAGATGGAAAAATTTAGTATTTTAAGAGGTGTTAAGCAAGGTGATGCATTATCACCCATTTTGTTTAATATAGTGATGGATCCCCTCATTGCTACTATCGAAGATAGAAAGAAAGGAATATTCTTCGGTGTAGATGGTAGGAGTTGTCATTGTGCTACATTAGCTTTCGCAGACGACATTGCGTTAGTCAGCGATTCATATGAGGGGATGAAGTATAATTTAAAATTGGTAGAGAAATTCTGCGTGAATACGGGAATGGAGTTAATGTTAGGAAGACTAAAGGGTTTTATCTTACCATCAAAAACAAAACAATTATTTTTAATGATAAAGACAATTGGAAATTTAACGAGGGATCTATTCAATTTATTGAACCGGGTCAGACAGATAAGTACTTAGGGGCAAAGATAGACCCGTGGGTTGGTATAGCCCAAGCGGACTGGGAGGTTAAATTGGAAGGCTGGATAAATAACTTAAAGATATCACCCCTAAAACCAACACAGAAATTAGAAATTTTAAAAACATATTTTATTCCCAGGTTATACTATTATCTAATTTTATCAGAATCCTCTGTGAATTATTTAAACAAATTAGACAATATAATATAAAACGCGATCAAGGAAATACTACATCTTCCACAATCCATCACGGATGGCATTTTATATGCCAAAAATCGTGATGGAGGCTTGGCAATAACCAGGTTGGCTACCTTTATTCCAATATCGATCATGAGGAAGTATGGGACTCTCCATAAATCCCCGGACGAAATTGTGCATGCCTCGTTTCAGTTCGAGGGCGAAAGTATTATGGAGAGAATGAAGAAATTAAGTAAATTAAAGTCTTTGGAATTGGTGTGGAATCCAAATGGCAATAGGCAATTGGCAGAAGTTAATACTATCAACGAAGAAAGTGATGAGGAAATTGATGAATTCAGCAACACTAATTATGCGAATTGGAGATCCACGCAAATTGATAAATGGTTGGCTCTCCCCTGCCAGGGAGCAGGTATTCACTACTTCAAAAACGATAGTATATCGAATAATTGGCTTAAAAAGATTCAATTTATGAAATCCTCAAAAGTAATTAACTCGATTTTATTAAGGACCAATCTGTTTCCGACAAGGGCGTCCTTGTCATATGGAAGACCGTTTAACATCAAAGCCTGCAGAAGATGTAATGTAACCTCGGAAACTCTGGCACACATCTCTGGATGGTGCCGCTATGTTAAGAACATGCGTATTAAAAGGCATAATAGAGTGGCAGAGGAGCTTACTAAATTCGTTAGGAAGAACGGGTGGACAATTTTCGTCGAACCTAGAATCAAGGATACGGAAGGGAAACTTTGGATCCCTGACTTAATATTTAAAAAGGATCATCGAATAATAGTAGCGGATGTAACGATTAGGTCAGACCTTCAAATCAACTCCTTAGAAGCAGCTTGGGAGGAGAAAGTAAACAAATATAAACATCTAAAAGGAAGAAATTATGGACCTTACAGGAAGAGGAAACATATCCTTCCACGGTTTCGTGTTGGGTTCCCGAGGGAAATGGTTGGAGAAGAATGGAGAGCTTATGAAGGACCTCGGGATTTTGAAGTTTAAATCTTTCGCCCAGAATATCACGAACCTGGTTTTATCATTAACCCTTGAGTTGCTAAGAATTTTTATGGACTCTTAATTTCCTCCAGATGACATAATTTAATAACTTTTTAGATATCTTTTTATTGATTTTTAGATAGTTTTAACTATTTTAATTAATTTTAGAGGTTTGAGATTTTAGAACTTTAGTAAATAAAGTTTGTATTTTAATCTCACGTTTAAATGGTGGTGGGTAATATCGGTGATAAAATTAAAATTCCTCGCTCAACACAGCAGGTGTTGAGTGGTAAACTATATTGAAAGGTTGAATAACCCAGCTCATCCCTGCCCTTGATGAATTCTGTCTTTTCATCTTTTTTTTAAATTGTACCGTTCCCTTAAGATCATCCGGCTGTGGTTTCGCTGCATAGGGGTTTTTACGTGTCGACGAGCGACAGAGAAACTCGAAACGGACACAATCCATCATGCATGGGGAGTGCAACTAAATTTTCTCGATCAACTTTGTGATCGAGAAAATACGTAAAAACAGATCACAAAGGTGACTACGCAGGAACCGGTCGGAGACCAACAACTTTAAAATACTGTAGTCACACCCCCCTACAGTTACTACAGTGACTACAGTGTTTTAAGGTTGTTGGTCTCCAACCGGTGCCTGTGTAGTCACCTTTGTGCTCGTTTCTACGTATTTTTATCAATCACAAAGTAAGGTTGAACCTCCACGTGGTTCCCCCGGTAACGGCCTGTATGAGAAAGGTCTTGACGGGAAGGTGAGTTTAGATTGTTTTGTGGTGTTTTAGTCTGTTCTTATCAGTGTTTTTACCATTGATTTTATCTTTGGTCTTAACTCGATTTTACCAGTGCTATATGCCACGGGCGGTGTTTTATTGTTTTACCCGTCGTTTGAGCATTACTCGCACCAGGCCGGCTAATACGACCTCGAGAAAAGATACGAGACGGCTGGTGACCATTCGGTCTGTGTGAAACCAAATGTGGCAGAGGCAATTATGGCCGACTTCAAAGTATCCGGTTGGATGGGAGACCGGGTAAATAACCGCCCCGCACGGTTGCTTTTGGCGGCTCCGTGTGCTCAATGTAGGAGCCAAAAACGGAATGGACAATCCGTCTCGATTCAAACTCAGATGGAAGAGACCATAAGAATTATTCCGGTAAGGCTGTCCTCGGGCAGGCATGAGGGAGCTGTTAACATGGTCAAGAATAATCAGGACAGAATTCAAAGGGAAAGGCTGATACAGAAGGCCCCTCTACAGCCATGTCCATTTAACAGCCGGACAATTTTTAATTCGAATTTTAAAGGGCCATTTGTTTTTAGTCGAAGCGGAGTTTTAGAGAGCAATGAGGAGAGAGAAGAAGAGAGGATTATTCACCCGTTAACTAAAGAAACTGAAACTAGAATTAATAATTAATTACCCTATAGAAGATTTTAAATGTAGTTTTTGTAATAATATTTATAACACAACAGGGAGGTTTAGAAAACATTTAAAAATATGTAAAGGAATCAAATCGGTAAGGATTAGGTGTAATAAATGTAAATGGGAAGGAAGTTATCAGGCAGTAGCGTGCCACTACCCTAAATGTACTAAGAGCAATAATATTAATCTTGGTACTAATAATACCACTAGTATTAGTACTAGTAATGTAGAAGATGAAGTAGAAAAATCATACCAGTGTGAATTATGCCCATTAAAATTTAAATCAGCCAGAGGGTTGGGGCAGCATGAAAGACATACACACCCCGTCTTGAGGAATGAAAAAAAGGAAAAAGGGTAAAACAGAGGCTAGGAATAGGATAGATAATAGGGAAGGTAACAAGAGGGGAGTATGGTCCAAAGAAAAGGTAGAGAGGTGCAACAACTAGAAATAGAGTTTGCTGGCTGTAGAAATATTAATAAAATTATTGCAGAGAAAATCGGTTCTAAAACCGCGAAACAAATCTCTGATAAAAGACGACTATTAAATAAGAAGAATAAAACTAGTGAGAAGGATTTAGAGTTAGTTCTTAATGTTAGTGATGATGATGAAATGGAGGATAATGACCTGATATTAACTAGGATTGTGGAGGAGGAAAATGGGAGTGAACAAAAGGGTCAGGAGAACACTAACGTTATGGAAGGTCCAGGTGACAGTGATGGGTCAATAATAGAATTGATGAGAATAATTGAAGAAGACTTGGATAAGAGTAAAACGGGTAGTAAGGAACAGGAGAAAATTATGGGTATGATATTGGATAAATTAGGAAAGAAAAAAAGAGGAAGGTACAAGTAACAAGACAACTCATAGTAAACGAGTACGTTTTAAGCAAAGGGATAGTGGACGAAGGAAGACTAAGAATGAGAATAATGTGAAAAGGTACAGTAGAAAAAAAGGAGAATTTAAAGAAACACAAGTCCTTTATAAAACTAAAAGACAATATTTAGCAAGAACTTTAATGGGGGCCCCAGTTAAAAGCGAATGTCCCCCGAGTAAGGAAGAATTGGAAGAGTATTTTAGAAAGAGATTAACAAATTTAAACGAGAAGAATAATTTAAGAGGTTTTGTTAAATATAAAAGTCAAGGAGAGGGATCCTTAGTTGGTGCTCTGACCGGTCCTGCATCGGTGGAAGACGTTGATCGTGCCGTAAAGGCGATGGATGTGAAAACCGCTGCAGGACCGGATAGGGTATTGCTGAGGGATATAATTAAAATATTTAATAAGGACAATTTACTACTGCCGAGACTATACACCATTTGGACTAAAACCGGTAAAATTCCAGATCAATTAAAAATTAGTAGAACGGTTCTGATCCCTAAAAGTGAGCAACGAAGAAGAATTAAAAGATATAAATAATTGGAGGCCGATTACGATAGGTCCAATTTTGCTCAGGATTTTTTCTAAAATCGTAGCGAATAGGTTAAGTAAAGTCGTAAATCTTATTAAGAAAACTAAAGGATTTTACGTTACTTATAGGAATAAGATATTTATATTCAACGATAAAGTAAACTGGAAATTGAATGAAGGGGATATACAATTTATAGAACCGGGAACCACAGACAAATACTTAGGGGCTAAAATAGACCCGTGGTTAGGGATTAGTGAACTTGACTGGGAAAACCAACTGGATGCATGGATAGGGAATTTAAAAAGATCCCTATTAAAACCGTTGCAAAAGTTAAAACTTTTAAAAACATATTTTATTCCTAGGCTGCATAATTATTTAGTTTTATCAGAGGTTTCTTTTAATTATCTTAACAAATTAGATAATATTATTAAAAGCGCGGCGAAAGAGATTTTAACACCTTCCGCAATCCATCACGGACGGAGTGCTTTATGCAAAATCCCATGATGGTGGCCTGGCACTAAATCGATTGTCAACTTTCATTCTGACCTCGATTATGCGGAAATATGGAACGCTACAGAAATCCGAAGATGAGGTATTGCATGCCTCTTTTCGGTTTGAAGGTCATAGCGTAGCAGAGAGAATGTATAATCTGAGTAAGTTAAAGGTTATGGAAAACATCTGGAATCCCAATATTAATCGAGGATCTGATGAAGTGGATACTATCATTGAAAATAGTGAAGACGGGTTGGAAGAATTTGCTAACACCAACTATGCAAATTGGAGAATAATAGAACTACAGAGATGGATGGCCCTCCCTTGTCAAGGGGCAGGGATCCATTACTATAAAAATGATAGTATATCCAACAATTGGAGGAGTAAGACACAATTTTTGAAGACGTCCAAAGTGATTAATTCCATCTTGTTACGAACGAATTTATTTCCAACGCGGGCGTCATTATCATATGGCAGGCCATTTAATGTAAAAAATTGCAGAAGATGTAATGATGTCTCGGAAACAGTTGCGCATATTTCTGGATGGTGTCCATATGTGAAGAACATGAGAGTCAAGAGACACAATAGGATAGCAGAGGAGTTGGTTAAATTTGTTAAGAAAAACGGGTGGACTATATATGTGGAGCCACGAATTAAAGACGCGTCTGGGAAACTCTGGATACCAGACCTAATCTTGAAGAAGGAACAGCAGATCGTGGTGGTAGATGTACCTGTAAGATCAGATCTTCAAATAAATTCTCTCGAATCAGCTTGGGAGGAAAAGATAAAGAAATATAAACATTTGGATAAAGAGATAATGGACCTCACTGGTAGAGGAAAAATATCTTTTTAATGGGTTTGTGATGGGAGCCCGAGGGAAGTGGTACGAGAAGAATTCGGAATTGATGACAGCCCTCGGGATTGCAAGATTTAAATCATTTGCACGGAACATCACAAGCCTAACTTTATCTTTGACCCTCGAGCTTTTACGGATTTTTATGGACTCGTAACAGGTCCGATCGACGTATTTCTTTTTTTTAAATAGTATTGATTTAAATTTTCTTTTAGTTGTTTTAATAATGTTTTAATAATTTTAGTAGTATTTTAAATAGTTTGATTTTAATTTAGATTTAAATTTTAAAATTTTAGTAATAAAGTTGTATTGTTTTAGATCACTTAGGTGAATTGGTGGTGGGTAATGTTAGGTGTTAATAATTAAAGTGCACACTACACACAACAGGGGACGAGTGGTAATTCTGTCTATTGGTTGATAACTTCAGCTCATTCCGCACCTCGCTGAAATTCTGCTTCACAATGTCATTTTAATTTTTTTTTACCGTCCCCTTTTACATCTTCTGGCTGTGGTTTCGCTGGATAGGGGTATTTTACTCATCGACGAGCGACGTTAAAAACTCGAAGTGGAAACGTGCATAGTGAGTGCAACAAATAGTTGTACTTTGTCGATCACAAAGTAAGGTCGAACCTCCTCGTGGTTCCCCCTGGTAAGGGCCTGGAAGAGGAAGCTTAAACGGGAGGACAGTTTTATCTGTTGGAGGGTTTTAGTCTGGTTTTTACTGATGGTTTTACCTTGACCTTATGGCTGGTTTTACCTTGGTTTTAACCTGTAGTTTGCTTTTCTGACAGTTTCATTGTTTTATCCCGTTGTTAAAGCATTAATCTGATCAGGCCGGCTAATACGACCTAACAGAAAAGATACGAGACGGCTGGTGACCTTTTGGTCAAATTAAATTCAATTTTGGTGGAGGCGATTATGGCTAACACTGAAAATTCCAGTTGGGTGGGAAATCAGGAGAATAACCGCCCCGGACAGTTGTTATTGGTGGCACCTTGTGCCAAGTGTACTAGTCAAACATGGACTAGATAGTCTGTCTCAACTCAGACAGATGAGACCATAATTATTACTCCGGCTAGTCTGTCCTTGGGCAGGCACAAGGAAGCCGTTAAAAATGTCCAGAGTAATTCGGATAGAATTCGAATTGAAGGACTGAGAGAAGGCCCCTCTACAGCCCAGTTTATTTAACAACCGGACCTATTTTAATTCGAATTTTAAAGGGCCCACTGATTTTAGTTGTAATGGAGAATCGGAGCATAGTGAGGAGAGGAATGAAGGTACAGTTATTCACCCAGTAATTAGGGAGACTGAAAAATTAGAATTAATAATTAATTATCCCATTGATAATTTTAGTTGTAAAAAAAAATTTGTAAAAATATTTATAATACGACCGGGTTATTTAGGAAACATTTAAAAGTGTGTCGGGGGATTAAATCGATTAGAGTGAAGTGTAGTAAGTGTGGATGGGAAGGGAGCTCCCAAGCGGTAGCCTGCCACTATTCTAAGTGAAGTCTAACTAATAATAAGGAGGTTGATGAAGAGGTAGAGAGAGAGTGATAAAGTAAATTGTTGTGAACCACGCCCATTAAAATTTAAGACGGTCGGGGGGTTGAGGCAGCATGAGAGGCATGCACATCCCAATTTGAGGAATGATAAAAGGAAAAAAAAGGAAAATAGAGACCAAGGAAAAGATGGTAAATAGTGAGAAAAGTAAGAAAGGGGTATGGTCTGAGGAAGAAATTGCAAAATTACAACAATTGGACTTGGAATTAAGGGGATGTAAAAATATTAATAAGCTCATCGCGGAAAAAACAGAAACTAAAACAGCGAAACAGATTTCAGATAAGAGAAGGTTATTGAATAAAAAGAATAGAAACCGCGATGAGGATATGGACCTGGATCAGGAATTAATCCTTAATAATACGAGTGTGAATGAGGAAATAGATAATGAGGAGGTAGATGTGGAAAGGATATGTGATGGGGGAAGGCCTCTTGATAGTGATCATCAAGAGGGTCAGGGTAGGATAGATAATTTGGACCACAGTGAGAAATCACTGGAGGATTTAATTAAAATAATGGAAGATGAAATGGGTAGGAATAAAGGTAGCTTTAAGGAATATGAAGAGATTATGGATAGAATAATGGTGAAAATAGGAAAGGATAAAGAAGGTGTAACATCTAAGAAAAGGATCAAAGAAGTAGGAGTAAAATTAAAGGATAGTGGGCGAAGAAAGAGAGGAAAAGAGAATAAATGCTAAAAGAAGATACAATAGGAAAAAAGTAAAGTTTAAGGAAATGCAAGTCCTGTATAACAAGAATAGGCAACCTTTGGTGAGAACCCTAATGGGGGCTCCATCTAAATGCAAATGTCCCCTTAGTAAAGAAGATTTAGAAGAATATTATAAAGTAAGACTTTCTAAGGAAAAGGAGAAAAATAATTTAAGAGGATTTGCTAATTATGAAAAGAGAGGCGAGGAATCTGATGATGTTGTCCTGCTGGGTCCGGTGACGATAGAAGACGTCAATCAGGCTATTAAGGCGATAGACATCGATACCGTTGCTGGGCCAGACAGGATGACATTAAAAGAAATAATTAAGATATTTAATAAAGACAACACACTGCTACCTAGACTCTATACAATTTGGATTAAAGCTGGTAAAATCCCAGATGAGATGAAATGGAGTTGGACCGTATTGATCCCCAAAGTAAATGAGGAGGAGGAATTAAAGGATATAAATAACTGGAGGCCAATAACGATTGGGCCAATTATGCTGAGGTTATTTACCAAAATAATGGCGGGTAAGGTAAACAAAGTGATAAGTCTTAATAAAAGGCAAAAAGGTTTTATGACTGGCGTACAGGGATGAAGAAAATACTAAAATTTTAGAAAATATTATCAAGGGATCTAAAAGAAAAGGAAAGATTTAGCAGTGGTCTTTGTAGACCTCGCCAAGACATTCGATACGGTAGGTCATTAGTTAATTTTAACAGCTCTTAGGAGACTCCAACTCCCGGTATTATTTATTAAATTAATAGCAAATTTATATGAGAATAATTTTACACAGATCGAGGGTTTTAATTGTAGAACAGAAAGAATTAAAATTTTAAGAGGTGTCAAGCAAGGGGATGCTTTGTCACCAATTCTTTTTAATATAGTGATGGATCCTCTTATCGCAACCATCGAAGAAAGGAAAAAAGGAATAGTTCTAGGATCAGATGGGAAAAGCTATCACTGCACTACTTTAGTATTTGCAGATGACATAGCGTTAGTTAGCGAATCATATGAGGGAATGAGATACAATTTAAAACTAGTCAAAAAATTCTATACTAATACGGGAATGGAGGTAAATGTCAAAAAGACTAAAGGGTTTTATTTTACTGTTAAAAATACAACAATTATTTATAATGACACAGCTAATTGGAAATTCAATGACGGAAATATTCAATTTATAGAACCAGGTCAAACAGATAAGTATTTAGGTGCTAAAATAGACCCGTGGATTGGCATTAGCCAATCAGACTGGGAAGGTCAGTCAGAAAATTAGATTAGTAACTTAAAAATATCGCCCCTAAAACCTTTACAAAAATTAGAGCTTTTAAAAACCTATTTTATACCTAGATTGTATTATTATTTATTATCAGAATCCTCAATTAACTATCTTAACAAATTAGATATCATAATTAAAAATGCTGCAAAAGAAATATTACACCTTCTGCAGTCGGTCACGGATGGCGTTTTATATACTAGATACCGTGACGGAGGCCTTGCTTTAAAGAGATTGGCGACCTTCATCCCAATTTCGATCATGAGAAAATTTGGGATGCTCCACAGATCCTCAGATGAAATTTTGCATGCCTCATTTCATTTTGAGGGTGAAAGTGTAGCGGAGAAGATGCGTAAATTGAGCAAATTGAAGAAGTTGGAATTGATTTGGAACCCAAATATTAATCGACAAGTGGGAGAAAATGGTACTATCGGGGAAGACAGAGAGGAGGAGTTGGAAGGGTTTAGCAACACCAATTATTGGAACTGGAGATCAACGGAAATTTATAGATGGATAGCCCTCCCATGTCAAGGAGCTGATGCTCATTACTATAAAAACGATAGTATTTCGAATAATTGGTTGAAGGTCCAATTTATGAAGACATCTAAAGTAATTAGTTCAATTTTATTGAGGACTAATCTATTTCCGACAAGGGCATCCTTGTCATATGGAAGGCCTTTTAATGTTAAATCCTGCAGAAGATGTAATGCAACTTCAGAGACGTTGGCACACATCTTGGGATGGTGTCCCTATGTTAAGAATACGTGAATAAAAAGACACAATAGGGTGGCAGAAGAGTTAACTAAATTTGTTAGGAAGAATGGGTGGACAATCTTTATAGAGCCAAGGATCAAGGAGAAGGTAGGGAAATTATGGATCCCTGATCTAATTTTTCAGAAAGATCAGCAAATAGCTGTAGTAGATGTAACAGTAAGGACGGACCTTCAAATTAACTCCTTGGAAGGAGCATGGGAAGAGAAGACAAGTAAATATAAACATCTAAAGGATGAGATAATGGACCTCATGGGAAGAAGAAACGCATCCTTCCATGGTTTTGTGATAGGTGCCAGAGGGAAATGGCTGGAAAAAAAAAGAGCTCAAAAAGCCTCGGGATCCTGAAATTTAAATCTTTCGCTCACAACATCACAACCCTTGTCTTGTCTCTGACCCTTGAACTGCTGCGAATTTTTATGGACTCATAAGTTCTCCTTACGGCATAATTTAATAACTTTTTAGGAATTTTTAACTGTAGAATTTTAAATAGTATTTCTTGTTTTAATTAATTTTAGATATTTTAACTTTTAAAATCTTTTTAAGATGTTTTTAGTAATAAAGTTTGGTAGATTTTAGTTCACATAAATAATTGGTGGTGGGTAATAGGTGTAATAAATAAAGTGTATGCTCAACAGAACAGGTGATGAGTGGGTAAACACTGTTTAATGGTTGATTAACCCAGCTCATCCCTCCCCTTGCTGAGTCCTGATTCAACATTGTAGTTTGTTGTTTCCCTTAAGATCATCTGGCTGTGGTTTCGCTAGAGAGGGGTATTCACGCGTCGACGACTGACGTTAAAACTCAAAAAAGGACACAATCCATCGCATATGGGGAGTGCATCAAGTACTGCTGAGAACGATTTGGGGAAGCAAAAAAAGTGTGTAAATCCAGGATGAACCTGCAATGTAGTTGGGGTAAGAGTCATGGCTTAAAATATTCCTACATAAAGACTCTAAGAGAATAAATGAATCAAGAAAAGGGTTCGGTAAACCCGCGTGGTATTTGAGCAAAACTCAAGGGAAAGGATTGCCGTCTCCAGAGTGCTTAAGAGACAGCGAGTTTAAGGGTGATTTTAGACTTGGAGCCACCATTAGTTGAGTTGGACTCGCCAAAGACGTACCGGGTACGTGGTTTCTTGGTTTACGAAAACTAAGGCATTGAGGCAGATGCGTTAAATGTGAGAGGGGACCTCCGGAGGTAAAAAAAAGTCAAAGGAAAAAGATAACGGTACCACCAGAGAGAGCGAGCGAGCTGAACACTTTTCCAGTAACGCTGAAAATGGGCTCCTGCAAGATCAAACAAAAGGAGAGTCCACACTGGACTTGGAATGCCCAACCAGAAATACAATACATGCTAAATAATTACGGACCAGAGTCTGTAAAGAAGTTAGTATTGTGAATTAAGGAATGTGGTTTTCCGGAGGGAGGAACTTTTAGTAAAAGGCAGTTGGAAATATTGAGGTCGAGGTTGGAGGAGAGAGGGGAGGAGAAAAGGAAGGGAAAAATGGAACCAGTGAATTGGAGTGCTTAGAACATGTGGAAGGCTGAGGCTGATATCAGGGAAAGGAAATCTCAAGTCAAAGATAGATCAAATACACGTGCAAACACCAGCACACATGCAGACGCACGTGGAAAACATACTAATGAAGCTGTGCAGTGCCTTAAATCTGTTTCAGATCCTGACCTTGATGACTGCCCTCCAAGACCTACAGCCCCCCCATGAGATCCACCTGGCGACGGTCTCAAATCAGCAGCTATCGCCTCAGGGTCTGCTGGATCAATGATAGCACGTCATACACGCAAACAATTGAAGCAAGAAGCCCAAAAGAAGGACAGCCACTCCAAGACGGAAAGGCATCCAGTGTCTGTCCACGATCATCCCCTGACAGATGACGAGTCAGAGGGTACTGGTGTACGATCGTCTAACCAGGTAGTTCTGCAATCCCCAATGGTTGAAGTCACAGGCCCAGAAGAGTATCCAGTATTGGTCCACCAGCCATGATGCATGAAGGATCTGGAAAGTGCCAATGGGCAGTTGCCTGACCCACGCAAGGTTGGAGGTAATAAGTTCGCTGAAGAAGTGACAAAGTTCTGTACTGAGTTCCATCCCACATCGCATTAGATGAGACATCTCCTGGGATGAAAACAGGGTGCCGACGTCACCAAAATCAAGTATAAATGGCCAGCCGTAAATGTCCCTTCCAGAGTAGCCGACCCACAAGCGGATGAGCACGGAGACTTTGATGCTTTTGTGGCAGCCGCCCGTAGGGAGGCATTCCCAGTGCAAATGGACATGATCAAAAGTGCAATGTGTAAACAACAAGGTGAGATGCCGTATGAGGCACACCTGAGAAACAGCTTCTTCAATGAAATGAAGGACAATATAGCGATAAAGGTAAAAGACACATGTATTACCTGGGACATGGGAAAGCTGAATTTGATAGAACTACACGCGATACATGCTGAAAAATTGCTTCCGCAAGAGAAGGATAAGTGGAAACTAAAAAGCAAGCACATAAAGCTCAGCTTACTATGACGCAAATGGTCGCCCAGTCGTTGGAGGGAGGTCACAGAAGAGGAAGAGGTGCGGGCAGAGGTAGATCTGGCAGGTGCTTAGTTTGCAGAGCAATGGACCACTGGATGAGACAGTGCCCACACAGACACCCTCAATCGGCCCTGGAGGCTAAGCGACAGGGTAACTGACAGGGGAAAGCTGAGGTGGAGGTGGACAGCCCACGAGGTACAGGTAAGCCTCTTTCCTTTATGCTTGGCAATAAAAACTCACTTATGCTAATCTCTTTACGAACCTTACAGGCACTGAGCCATGTCCCACCTCTATATCAAGCACTGAGATTGTGAAGTGTGGACAGTCTGTTCAATATCACAACGATGCGTAATAGTCGATGCCTACCTCTATGTTATATGGGGAAGGTATATCAGGTACCTTTTAAGTAGATACAGCGGCAACATACTCAGTCCCTAAATTAAGCCAGTTTAGACAATCGACGCAAATAAAGAGGAGTGAAAGGTTCCTGAACACAATGAGTGCATCAGGAGTCGTGGTGGGGGAGAGATTTTCTGCACTCCTATTGTGCGAAACTAGTAACAGGAAACATTCCAATTCTCCTTCCTGTTATCGGAATTTTGTCCTTTAAATCTGATGGGTTGGGATCTCATAGCGAGACTGGGGTTGGATTTGCTCAGCACCCATACAGGCTTGCAGGTAATTCAAAAGGGAAGATTTACCTGTGCAGGCTGTAAACTATGACCCACGACCCCTGATGTATGTCTATGAGTGGTGATTAAGCCAGACAGTGATAAGTTCAGTGAGCAATTCACTCGCCCTGGAAGCAAGCAACTATGTTAATCTTATTAACAGCGATTTTCTTGCTGGAGATATGCTGCACTGCACAGCACACATACAAACACCGGTGACGGCCCTGACAAACCATCTGAGAAAGATTGGTTCAGGGGATTGATGAAACCAGATCAGTTGGTATTGCGCGAATTTCATTGGAATGATTACAGATGTGCAATCAGTGTGAACTTATCTCAGGTATCTGTAACAGCAAGCAGACCCTAAGTTTTTGATGTGGAAGGCTCTTTTCCTCATGTGTCACTGGTGGCAGAATTTGGGACCATGGGTGCTAAAGGCACAAAGAACGAAATGTTGGGTCTTCAGGGACTATGTGGGTATCTGGTTCAATGCAGATATGCAGACACATAGGAAGAAACTAAGTTGGCTAACTCAGGCAGATGGGGCAGTCCAAGTAACCCCTGCTAGCCCTGAAGAGCCTCGGAGGATAGCCTGGCGTTTCCCTAAAATAGAAGTCTCAGACCCAAGATTAAAAACGGTCCCTGAGTTGTGGGCAAAAGGCAAGCATGATGTGGGGCTCATACGAGGCTGTGAACCCACACAAATAACCCTGAAGTCTGAGTATCGTCCTTACAGAGCACAACACCCGTTAAAACCCGAGGCTATCGAAGGAATTACTTCAGTCTTTGAATCCCTCCTCAAGGCTGGGGTGATAATCCCCTGTGAGAACTCACTGGTGAGAATCCCCATTTTTCAGGTCAAAAAGACAAACATGAACCGAAGGAATGCAGGTTTGTTCAAGACCTGCAGGCAGTCAATAATGACGTTGTCCCACGCACCCCAAATGTTTCCAACCCCTATACTATATAAGCTCAAATTCCACCAGACAGTAAATGGTTCTCAGTTGTGGGTTTAGCAAATGCCTTTAGTGTACCGGAACACCCAGATAGTCAATTCTGATTTGCTTTTTCATTCAAAGGGAAATCATATACAGTAACCTTGACAAAGACACGTGAAGGTAAGTCCCCCACCATATATAACAAGGCTGTACACAGGAGTCTGGAGACTCTTGTTCTAACCCCAGGGTTAGTGCTCCTGCTGTATGTAGATGATTGCTTGATAGCGGCAACAACAAAGGAACAATGTGAGAAGGATAACCTTGTGTTGCTCCGCCATCTAGCGAGAGAAGGGGACAAAGCCAGTCTCACAAAGCTACAATTTGTGTAACAACAGGTAAAGTTCTTAGGTCACTTAATATCTGGACAAGGGAAGGCCATTGGTCAAGACAGAGTTTAAGCAATCCAGCAAATTCCAAAGCCTCACACAAAGAAGCAATTGCTATCATTTTTGGGCATGTGCTCCGACTGTAGAATGTTTATCTACATTACGCAACCCTTGCAGCGCCCCTAGGTGACATAGCCCATGGCAAAGGAATGCAGAACTGACTGCAGTGGACCCCAGAGGCCGAAAATGCCTTTGTTGAATTGAAAAAGGAGCTCCAAACTACACCTACACTGGGGATTCTGAATCCAAACAAGCCTTTTGTACAAATGGGTAGATGAAAAGCGTGGCTGCATGACATCTATGCTGTTACAGGATCATGGGGGATGATTGAGGCCAGTAGCATATTTTTCGTCTAAACTAGACCCCGTAGCGGCAGAATTGCCTGAATGTCTGCGAGCCGTGGCTGTGGCTAAAAAGGCTGTTGTTGCATCCAGGGATATAGTCGGCTATGGAGAATTAACCCTTCTGGTCCGACATGGAGTATCCTTACTGCTTTCCGAGCAAAAGACAGCACACGTGGCGGCAGCACGTTGGTTCAAATACAATAGTGTTATTGGAGATGCCTAACATTACAATTAAGCAATGTAATGTCCTTAGCCATGCTAGCATTCTCCCCACAGAAGGAGACGGAGACCCACATGATTGTGTCGCTGTAACTAATGAGATTTGCAGCTCTCGACCAGATTTGCAGGATTCACCCCTTCAGAATCCAGATATGGAGTTTTTTGTGGACAGGTCAGCATTCAGGAGCAAGGAGACAGGCCAGAATTGTGTTGGGTATGCTTTAGTGACTACCCATGATCACTCCCTTCTCATCTGTCAGCGCAAGCAGCGGAGCTGATGGCCTTGACTGAGGCCTGTAAGTTGGCTGAGGGAAGGACAGTGAATATTTACACACAGTGGCCTGATCTCTGACCTCCTGGAAGCGGTCCTATTGCCTAAATCAATCGCTGTGTGTAAATGTGAAGCCTATACAAAAAATAACGATTTTATTTCTCAAGGCAATGTGAGGGCAGACTCAGCAGCAAGAACGGCAGCCTAGCAGCCGCCAAGTGAGCAGATAGACATGTGTATGACAAAAATTTGTACCCCAACAGTAAACGTATGAGAGTTACAGTCACAGGCCACGCCGGAAGAAAACCGTGAGTGGACGAAAGCAGGATGCAGTGTGAGGGAAGGAGTATGGTGTGGCCCCAATGGTAAACCCTGTCCACCACAATCATTATTTCCATTCTATGCCAAAGGACCATGTGTCAAAAGGGGGGGATGTATGACAGTATTTCAGCACACTGGTACATTAAGGGATTTACTCATTACTCTCAGAGATATTGTGAACGATGTTTATCTGTGCCACTAATAATGTGGGGAGGGGAATACAGATCAGTCAGGCAGCACACCCCCAACCCCTTGAACATTTACAGATTGATTTTATTAAACTAATGCCCAAAGGGAAAAGGTATTGTCTGGTAATAGTTGATATATTTTCCAAGTGGGTGGAAGTGTTCCCCACGTCTAAACAGGATGCCAGTGCAGTAGCCAAGGCTTTGCTAACTGAGATAATTCCAAGATGGGGCATCCCTGAAAGGCTTAGGAGTGACAATGGGACACCATTTGTCAATAATGCTTTACAGCAGGTCAGTGATTATTCGGGAATAAACATGAGACAACACTGTGCCTACCACCCAGCAAGCAGTGGGGCAGTGAAACGAGAGAATGCTACCCTCAAAAAATAAATTGACAAAATGCTGTGAGGAACTCGGGGTGACATGGACAAAGACACTTCCAATTGTGCTAGTGTATATGAGATCTGGGAGGAGAGGAAGAGCTAATCTTAGCCCATTTGAGATTTCGTTTGGTAGACCGCCCAACACAGGAATTGGCCCAAGACCTAAGGTAAGACAGATAGCAGGCCACTGTGAGGATGAGATGTTATGTTACTGTATAAAACTCTCTGCACTTTTGTCTCAAATACAGAATCAAGTAAAAGCAGCACTACCCCAACCAGCAGAAGGGAAGCTGTACGATCTAGAACCTGGAGACTGGATAGTGATGAAAGAATTCAGGAGGAAAAGCTGGAAGGCAAAAAAGTGGCTGGGGCCATTTCAAGTGCTCCTTACAACACAGACAGCTGTTAAGATCACTGAAAGAACCACATGGATACACGCCAGCCATTGCAAATGTGTAGCTGGACCTGAGGAGACATCGGACAGCACCGGAACCAAACTAGCATCTACAGGAAAACAACACACATGGACCAAATACTTAACTACAGATGCAATTATCACAACATCTGCAAATGAAGCTGCATTAGGACATTATTTCAATAAGCCACCACACACCGCAGCACGGAGGAACTACAAACAGTAGAAGAGAAATACCTACATGACACATTTGAGAAGAACGGGTACTCAATCAGCCAATCCACTTATTTCTCAACAACAAACCCAAACAACCAGACATGATGTGCCCAGAAATCCTAGCCACGGTAGCACAGTGGTTAGCACTACTGCCTCACAGCACCAGAGACCCGGGTTCAATTCCTGCCTCAGGCTACTTACTGTATGGAGTTTGCACATTCTCCCCGTGGGTTTCCTCCGGGTGCTCTGGTTTCCTCCCACAGTCCAAAAATGTGCAGGTTAGTTGAATAGCCATGCTAAATTGCCTGTAGTGTTAGGGGCAGGGGTAAATTTAGGGGGATGGGTCTGGGTGGGTTGTGCTTCGGTGGGTTGGTGTGGACTTGTTGGGCCGAAGGGCCTGTTTCCACTCTGTAAGTAATCTATCAACAAAGGCATATCTGAAATGACTTCCAGACTACTCCGATCTCTTGGCAACATAGTAGCCCAGAAACCTACCAACACACTTAACAGCAGTGAATGAACTTAAAAAAACCCACAAACAACCACAAAATACGATGCAAAGAATGCAACAAAGATTACGTCAGACAAACAGGCAGAAAACTAGCCACCAGGATACATGAACATTAATGAGCTACAAAAAGACATGACCCACTATCACTTGTATCTCTACTTACAGATGAAGGAGGACATACTTTGACTGGGACAACACACCCATCCTAGGGCAAACCAAACCAACATACACAAGCATTGCGTAAAGCATGGCATTGCAACCAGAACTCCATCAATAAACATATCTATTATCGACCCCATCTACCATAATCTGGGGCAAAGAATCGGAAATGATATCACCCCAAGAAACCAAAACACAGAAATAGAAAGCAGGACACAACACCAACGCTTCAGCAGAGGCTTACTGATGATGTTATCAAGTATGGCGTCGAAACATCTGAAAATGAACCTTCTAGATCAGCGAGCAAACTTACATCTAGAATGACACAAAGGCTGCCACGAGGATGGAATTCTCTCCCAGAAATGACAGTTGATGGTGCCCTCACCAAGATGGCCGCCCGCGCTCCCCGCCCCAAGACAACATGCGCCTGACCCTCACAAAGATGGCGGCCGGTTGCCCGGGTAACCCGAGAGCTCCTTCGCCGGTGAAGTAAACACTGGGGCCTGTGGGGCTTCTATTGGAGGCCTCAGGCCTCCCCCCTAGGAGTTTATAAACTCCCCAGTCTCCCTCCTCCCGCGGTTCCCAATCCTACCCTGTCTCACTGTCTCCTCTCCCCGGGGGCAGGAGCCAGGTCTTGGCGCTCGGGCCTGGCGACCTCCCCGGGATGTTTCTGAAACCTGGTCCTGTTCTGAAGGAGGATCACCGGGACCCGAAACCCGTCCTCACATTTCTCCCGACACGAGCTGCCGGACCTGCTCAGCTTTTCCAGCGGCTCCTGTTCTTGTTCCTTCAGCCGCCGGCGCCATTCCTCTCCCACACTCAGTAACACTGTCATTGTCCGGCCGCGGGACCTTCACTGCACATGCGCCAAGGGGCGGGGTCCCTGCTTTGATGTCATCATTGGCTGTGGAGTCCTCCGACCAATCGGAGACAATAGGGGCGGGGCGATCATCTCATCAGCTTTTAAACTTTTCAGCCTGTTCAGAAATGTTATTCTAACCTCTGGAAGGCTGAAACGTTGGGAAACTTTCAGATATGAACAAAAGGATATTAAGAAAGGAATAAAAATAGCTAAGGTAGATTTCACGTTTACAGAGGGTAGAAAGTGTAAAATCATTGAGTACAGCATTGAAGTAGTCGAGCCTGGAGGTGAGGAAGGGACCAAAGAGGGTTTCAGCAACAGCTACTTTGAGAATGGGACAGGCTCGAATGAGATGCCAGAGGTGGATACAGGTGTCTTCGTGCTAGCACAGATCAGAAGCTCCTCTCAGCATCAAATGCAGCTAGTTGCGAACAGCCTGGCTGAATCTCAGTGGGTTACAAGGGAGAGAGATGGAGGCTGTAGCTCAGGAATGAAGATTCGTGCAGAGACTGGAAACAGTGGCTTAATTCTTCCCAACGTTTATTTGGAATGGATCCATCAATATGAAGAGTCTCCAGAACCAGAATGGACTATTAAAGTATTGAAGGTTCAAATTGGTTTGGCCGAATGGCCTTACTTCCACTCCTATGTATTATGGTTTCAGCTGGAGAGAAGGAACATGGTGGGGTTTAGCGAATCCACCTTCACCTTGTTAGAAATGGGGAAAAGTGTTATTTTTGCAGATATAGAAAAAGCATACAGAAAGGGGGTACAGCAAGAGAACTATTAACTCTGCAGGTATTTAGGGAAGAGTATCTCTACTTTTCAGTGCATAATTGTGGATAATTAAGTACTAACTTTAATGTAGATTTATTAAAGAAAATAATTCCTTTTACTGTAATGTTTAAAACAACAGTTTCACCAAAAAAGCTAAGATTACTGAAACATATAAGCGAAGCATGAAAAAGATACATTGTTAAGATGTATGTACAAGAATGGAATGTACCTATGGATAATGAAAGAAGTTACAAAGGGGAACATCGAGATAAGAGTTTAGCCTTATGACAGCACGTGCAAGGGGGAAATTGCCAATTTGGAAAGAAAGGGGCAATGGGCGTGGAGCATAGATGGGTAGAGGCGAAATAGTAAGAGAGATTGGATAATTAGGAGTCTGGAGAGATGACCTCACTCAGCTCAAAGGGTATAACTGTACACTAACCTAAGTTCTAATTTGCTCATTTGCTTATGCAATTGAAGCCCTTTCTTGCAAGTTCGTAATAAATTGTCTTGTTTCCAGTTTTGGTGGTCTCGTCTAAATTTTATTGAATTTTGTTTCTAACAGATTTGGGGGCTTGTCCGGGATCCCACGCTCCGGTCGCTCGGCATTCTTTGAGAAATGGAGAAGGAGCACCTCGCTGATTTCGGCGATCTCTAGTTTCCCCTTGTTGCCAAGGCGGCTTTGGGCAAGCGTGATCCGGGCTGGGAGACCCTGGAAACAAGACGGGCAGACGTGGCGGGTTCGGTCAGGTGACTCTTGTGCACAAGTTCCGGGTAAGAAAGGTCTTAAAAGATTTATCCGTGTGACCGGGGTAGGCAGCAGTATTTGCTGCCATTCAGATATATCCGGGGAACCGGGATGCTGGTGACTGGAATAGTCTAATCCAGTCAGCCAGGATGGGTAGCTGTTGATACTGTTGCAAGGTGGATGTATCCGGGTGGCTGTAGTTGCTGCCAGTATGATATATCCGGGGATCTGGGGAACCGGGGTTCTGGTCGACCAGGGTTGGTAGCGGTAGTTGCTGCCAGGTGGATACATCCGGGAGACCGGCAGCGGTATTTGCTGCCAGGTGGATGTGTCCACGTATCCGGTGCCAGTTGGATATATCCGGGGAACCGGGGTTCTGGGCGACTGGGTGAGACGAACCCGATCAACCAGGGTAGGTAGCAGTTATCACGGTTGCCAGGTGGATATATCCGGGGTATTGCCGTGGGATAAGGGCGCGCGAATTCAACCAGGTAACGCATGTGCACAGACCAAGGTAAGAAAAGGGACCTTCAAGTATTGGCTTGGTGGTCGGGGACGTGCAAGAAGTACGGGACGTACGAAAAGTACGGGTCATTGGCAGCTCTTAAATTAAAGTGTTTAATTGGCTAAGATTAATCTGATGAGTAAGGTGTCTACCTGATTCGATCACCCAGCCTTAGACCGGTTGTTAAGAGGGGAAATCCCCCACGCGAAGGTCAGGACCCTGAAGTGGGTGTGGAAGAAGGTGACACTAGACCTCAGTAAGGTTAACTAAATTATATAAAGAAACGGCCGATCATCGAAATGGGGAATAAAAATAGTGATTTAAGTTTAGAAGAGGGCATGAGAGGGACGTCCGAGGACCACATCCCAACGGACAGTCCTTTAGGAAAAATATTAAGAGATTGGAAGTACAATCCTCAGACGCGAGGAAAGGATAAAAAAAAGATAAAATGTCAATGAAAAACAGCCTTACAGTCAGGAGGAATTAGATTATGCTTCATGTCTGAAGGGCTAGTAGCTGAAGGGCTATTGAAGGTGCACTTCGCAACTAACTTCTGGCCAGACGCCCAGAAAAATATTCAAAATCTAGAGGAGTCATTGCGGGAAACTCAAAGTGTCTGTGAGACATGCTGTGTGTGTGTGTGTGAGAGAGAGAGAGAGAGATAGAGAAGAGCTGTACAGCTCGTAGAAAGTTTAACCCTTTGTGATTCAGTGTGAATGCACATTTGTTTGTTGGTGTTTGAATGTTCCCTGAAGCTTAAGATCCGGGACTGTTTTGAATCTGATTTCTATTATGGAAATTTTAACATTAGTTCTTTTAAGGTTAAGGATTTTGCAAGATGATGAAATAAAATGTTCTTTTTACAGGTCTTGACTGCCTAACTGTCAGTTTCTAACTAATCTCTTTTATCCTTACATAAAAGCGATTTATGGAGGACAGTTGAAGTTTTAACTTGAATAGACAAATCCTTTTAAGGCAGATCTGGCTATTTCACGACCTATAGCATTGTAATTGAGCAACGACTGGTCAGGGCTACTTGGGAGAACTAGTTTTGGATTTGAATCAGGGGACTGGAACCGGGTGATTGTGGTGGATTTCAGAGTTGGGAACTGTGTGCATTTTGAATATTTAAACACTGAATAAATGAATTTATAATATATAAATATATATTTACAAGTAAGATTCTAAAATGTATAGTTAGGAACAGGCTTTAATGAAAAGCAAGCATCAATTGATAAATTGTATTTGAGATTACAGGGAGCAAGAAATATTGCAATATTTCTTTAAAAGAATCAAGGTCTAAACAAAACATTGGGTGATGAGGAATGACCATGAGGTGGCCCTAAAGCTGTTCAGTTGGTTAAATCGGCTCAGCAATTGATCTGGCAACGTAACATGAGAAGCAGAAACAGAAGGCAAAAATAATGATAAGCCACGGTTAATGAGGTAATAAAGAAAAGGACAAAACTAAAAGGAGAAGGAAACTGGAATGGTGGCGGGCAGCATGTTGAAAATAAAGGGAGGAGAAAGTATTGGGGAGGAGATGTTAAGGGGTCTGGTAGACAGGAACAAGGATCAAAGTGGAAATCCCCACAGGCGGGATGTTATTACTGTGGAAAGACAGGTCACTTTAAGAGAGAGTGTCCAGATCCGAAAAAGGAAGTAAAGGCAGTGTTGTTTATGAACCTTGATGAAAAATAGGGGTGTCAGGAGTTCCTGCCCCCGGGGACCCACCAGGAACCCTTGATAAATTTAAAGGTGGGACCTTACAAAGAGGATGTAGTTTTCCGAGTCGATACGGGGGCATCAAGGTCATCCTTAAATTTTAAGCCCAAGGGAGTGGGAACGAAAAACAAGTTAATTGGATTATAGCAACAGTTTTGTGAGGAGGGGCACGAAGAATCAGTTTTGCGCTCATGACGAGATATTGCCACCAAATTGGGGATTTAATTAACTGCAAAAGGTGCTATGGAATCTGTTGAGGTTCTTAAAAGTGAATGTGCTCAAGCAAAACAATTACAGAAACAGAATGAGAAGTCACAAGTGACTGGTAAGCAAACAGAACTACGCGATTACAGTTTTTAAAATGTTTCAATCACTTGTTGTGTTTCCATCCTGAATTATATAATATATATAGTTAATAATTAATATTTATAATAATTCAATTGTGTTAGCCTGAATCAATATTAATTGGCAGGATTCCTTCATACATTCTCAGTAATCTGTCATATTGATTCATGGTTAATTTAAAACATGACTGCATTAATTCATTGTTAATTAAAGAATGGAAAGCTCCATTACTGGCCAGAGTGTGTGCAGGCAGTGGCAGCAACAGCCTTATTGGTAGAGGAGAGTCGGAAACTTACTTTTAGGGGAGCCTTAGTAGTCAGCAGCCCACATCAGGTACGGTCAGGAGAAGAAAGGGGCTTGATTAGAAGAGCTGCTCTGAGGGAATGGAAAAGAGAGACATCCGGTGGGTGAGGGAGTGATACCAGCCAAAAACAAATTCCCCAATGTGGACCCACGTTGGAAGGGTATGGATGAACACGATAGAGGAAAAATGAGGGACTTTCGAGAAATGGTCATTTTGGATATTAAAGAAGCAGCACCTAAATCTCAGAATTTTTTTAAGCCTTTGAAGTAAGACAGGAAAAGGTGGAAGTCCCATCAGCCTTTTTACAGAGATTAAAAGAAGCCAGTAGAAAATATTCGGGAATGAATCCCGATGATCTGGTAGCACAGGGTCTTTTAAAGGTCCAATTTGTGACTAAATCATGGCCGGACATACAAAAGAAATTACAGAAATTAGAAGGCTGGAGTGAAAAACAGATCGAAGATCTGTTATATGAGGCACAGAAAGTGTGTGTGAGAAGGGAAGAGGAGAAACAAAAACAAAAAGCTAAAATAATGGTTGCAGCAGTTGAAGAAATTACGACGAGAAAGTTAGTATCAGAGAACAGATAGAGAGCAGATGGTAGGGGACGGAAGCAACTGGCAGGATGTTATTACTGCAGAAAAACAGGACATTTTAAAAGATAATGTCCAAGGTTAGGATGACAAAGAGAAGCGGTATCATTGATGATTTTTGATGAAGATTAGGGGAGTCAGGGGTTCCCTCCTCCTGTGACCCACCGGGAACCCTTGATAAATTTGAAGGGTGGGACCTGAAGGAGAGGAAACAGTATTTTTAATGGATATGGGAGCAGCACGATCATCCCTAAGCTTTAGACCTAGCGGTGTTAAATTAACTAACAAAGGTCTCAAGGTTTCTGGAATAAAAGGCAAAAGAATTCTTAAATCAGAATGCAGGACAATGGCTCACAGACTCTAGGATCTTGAAATATGAGACAATCTTAATAGAACAGGATGACCTTGTGTTAGTCACAGACAGTTGCTTGAATCCAGCTGCATTTCTGTGGTGGAGAGAATGGGGTGGCCCCTGGCAATCCAGAACATGACTGCTTTGATATTACTGAATATCAGACTAAAGTGCGAATGAACTTAAGAGACGTACTGTTGCATGCGAGGGCTCGGATGTTTATCGACGGGTCCTCCCGGATGATTGAGGCTAAAAAGTGCAATGAATATACTGTAGTAGACCGGATAGAGGGAAGCATTCTCAAGGCTGAAAGACTGCCTAACGGCTGGTCAGAGTTCAAGAAGTTTTTAATGAACTATATTGTGGCGCTCGGCGCTTCTTTGTCTATTCTTAGGAATAAAGGCCTGTTGGTACAGACACCACCACTCGAGTTTGCAGTACATTGAATACAACCGGGTGATTGGGTCCTGATCCAGACCTGGAAAGATACCAAACTGTACCCGAGCTGGGAGGGACCATTCCTAATCCTCCTGACGACTGAGACAGCTATTCGGACTGCTGAGGAAGGGTGGAGTCATCACACTCCCGTTAAAGGTCCTCTGAACGCCCCATTGGCGGAGTGGCATGCTCATCCTACAGACAACCCTCTGAAAGTTAAGCTGAAAAAGAAAGAATGAACTGAGACAAAAGACTCTTTGAACATTTGCTGATATACATATTGTTATTGATTGTAAGGGCTGTGTGGACTCACTTCTCCCTGGCACCTAAAAGATTAAGACAGATAGGCAGGACTGTAGACAGGGGTTAGAGATGAGCGGGTATTAGTATAGTATTGTAACGTTAGTAGCACTAACTATTCAAGGAGATGGGAAAAATCACTTTACTTCACTATGCCAAAATTATGCTGAACAAAAGGGACTTGCCGACTGTTGGGTCTGTGCAGAGGTCCCACACCATGGCGAATCTGGAATCCCCACCTCGGTAATACCATTCACTAAAAAAGAAGTGTACGATGTACAACAATTTGATGTGGGTTCAAATAATACAAAGTGGAGATTTGAAAGAAGCAAATAGAGCTTTGCGGGATGGTTCCCAAGGCCAGCTCCAAGAAATCAGGGCGCTATTGATAGTCTTAGAATTTCCCCACCGAAAGGAGCAGTGAATACCACCTGTTTCTGTCATCAGAATGATGCTGCACCTTTCCAACTAGGAAAATCATCTTGTGTCCACACCACACTGCCACGACCACTCCCCGAATATTAAACGGAACATATTGGGTATGCGGTCTGAAGGCCTATCCATTTATTCCTGGGGAAAAAGATGTTTGTGTGATAAACACTTCCTCAAAACCAGAAAGGTTGGAGTGGCTGCTGTTCCCTCGCTTATATAGTCCCTCACCTCCGAATAGAAAAGCATGAGCCCAACCTGAGAAAGGAGGGGGGATAAGACGTAAGACCCGAGAGGTCACTGAAGGAGACCATCTACTATGGACACTGCTCCCAAGCTACGGCACTACAAGGGCAGAGGTGGAAATACAGAAACTGGCAGGCGCCCTTGAAAATTTAATTAATGGTACCGCCAGCACAATGGGGGAAACTCAATCTCAAATATCGGCCATAACCACTGAAATGATTGCCACAAGACTAACAGCTTTACAAAATCGAATGGCTTTAGACTATCTTTTGGCCGAAAAAGGGGGAACTTGTGCTCTGATTGGTAAAGAATGCTGCACCTTCATCCCAGACACCTCTTCCATAGTGGAAGATAAGGCAGAAATCATAAAGAAAAAGATAAACAATACAAGACAAAGTGGAGATGAACTCCGAAAAGATGAAGGATGGGGATGGGAATGGGGTAACTGGGGATTGACCGGGTGGGAAAATGGTTCGTGAATTTAGGCTTTTATGTGCTACTAATAATTGTAGGCTTACTGATAGGGTTTAATGTGTTAAAATGGATAATGACTAAGCTGGTAATGTCTTTGGGAGGACAACAACCAATAATGGTCATGACAATAGCACAAGCGCAAGAAAGAGAGAGTAACAAATTACTCCTAGAGTTTAAAAAAAGACAAACTTAGAAGGACAGAAATGACTAGATTGTGAACCTCGACACCACAGGGTGAAAAGAGGGCAGAAAATAAGATTGTAACAACAACAAATGGTAAAGAAAAGAAATGGGGGAATTGTTAGAAATGGGGTAAAGTGTTGTTTTTGCAGATATAGAAAAAGCATACAGAAAAGGGGTACAGCAAGAGAACTATTCATCCTGCAGGTATTTAGGGACTTTTCAGTGTATAATTGTGGTTAATTAAATACTAACTTTGGTGTGTAATTACTATAACAAAAAGTTCTTTTTGTAAAATTATGCTTTCAGCAAAAAGCTGAGATAACCGAAATGCTTAAGCTATACAAAATGATACAAGTTAATGAAATGTCTGAGGATGGAATGTACCAGCAGAATTGATACAAAATGTTAAACCAGATCTAGATGTATTGTCGACAAAATAAATGTATGTGTCAGCATTTACAGAGAGGAAGGTTGCCAACCTGGGGAAGGGGGAAGTAATAAGGGTGGAGCGCAGCTGGGCAGTGGTCTGGTACAGTGAGAGAGATTGGGTCATTAGGAGTCTGGAGAGATGACTTCACTCAACTCAAAGGGAAAAACTGTACACTAACCTGAGTTCTAATTTGCTCATTTGCTGATACAATTGAAGCCCTTACTTGCAAGTTCATAATAAATTGTCTTGTTTCCAGCTTTGGTGGTCTCATCTAAATTTTATTGATTTTGTTTCTAAAATATCAAAAAGGACAGCAAAAGCTTCTGTTGGTATGCTAATGGGAACAGAGTCGCTGAGCTAAGTGTGGTACCTTGGAAGATGAAAACTGTTAGTTCATGGGGGAACACTGAAGTGGCAGAGATGATCTCAGTTTTTACGTTGGCAGACAACAGAACTATTCCTATTAGAATTGGCAAGTTAGAGGCTATAGAAAGGGTAGGACTTAAACAATCAACATTGAGAGGGTAAAGGTACACAGGAAACTATTAGGATTGAGGACAGACAAGTCCACTGGTGCTGATGGCCTACACCCTGGGTCCCGAAGGAAGTGGCAGCAGAGATAGTGAACTCATTAGTTACAATATTCCAAAAACCTCTTAACATGGGAAAGATTCACTGCGTTTATTTAAGACTGAGATATATATATGTTCCTGATTGTCAAGAGGATCAAAGGTTATGGGAAGAAAGCTGGAGAATGGAGTTGAGAAATATCTCAGCCATGATTGAATGGTGGAGCAGACTCGATGGACTGAATGGTCTAATTTCTGCTCCTGTGTCGTATGACCTTACGGTTCCATTGGATTGGAAAAATGCTAATGTAACACCTGTATTCAGAATGGGAGGGAGGCCATATGTGGGAAATTGCAGACCAGTTCGTTGAACATTTGTTATAGAGTCATAGAGATGTGCAGCACGGAAACAGACTCTTCAGTCCAACTTGACCATGTCAAAAGATATCCTAACCTAATCTAGTCCCATTTGCCAGCACTTGACTCATATCCCTCTAAACCCTTCCTATTCATCTACCCATCCAGATGCCCGTTAAATGCTGTAATTGTACCAGCCTCCACCACTTCCTCTGGCAGCTCATTCCAAACAATCACACCCTCTACATGAAAAAGTTGGCCCTTAGGTCCCTTTTACGTCTTTCCCCTCTCACCCTAAATCTATGCCGACTAGTTCTGGACTCCCCCACCCCATCGAAAAGACCTTGTCTGTTTATCCTATCCATGCCTCTCATTGTTTTATAAACCTCCATAAGGTCACCCCTCACCCTCCGAACCTCCAGGGAAAACAGCTCCTGCCTATTAAGCCTCTCCCAAATGCTCCAACTCTGGAAACATCAGTGTAAGTCTTTTCTGAACCTTTCAAGGCATCAGGTAGGAAAATGGGGGTGATGAGCAGTCTGGATCGAATGATGCAGCAGACTTGATGGGCTGAATGGCCTAATTCTGCTCCTATATTTGTGAACTTTTGAACTCTGGAGCAGGCAGGACTTGAACCCGATCCAGGGTTAGGGTCACTACCTCTGTGTGACAAGACATCCATAAAAATATCAAATCCTCCCCATCGGGGAATTGCACCCCCAGTCTCCTGAGTCACAGATGGGGATACTAACCACTGCACTACCGAGGATGCTGGACAGTTGCAAGATGATGGGGATAGGGGTGGAGAATAGGTGGGTGCTTCAGGAACTATTATAGACATGAAAGTGTGAATGGCATCCTTATGTACTGTGTAAAAACAAGGAGTGCAGATGCTGGAAACCAGAATCTAGATTAGAGTAGTGCTGGAAAAGCACAGCAGGCCAGCAGCATCTGAGGAGCAGGACTAAGCCAGCCAATGATCTGACCTGTGCCACACAAGCCACAGTCCCCCTGGAGTGTGACCAGACGTATGTTCAGGTGGTCGGAAGAGATCCAATTCCCAGTTTGACCTGGAATTTAATCCCCACAGGCACACAGGGAGTGGTGGTCCACTTGCTCCACATGTGGGAAGGGATTCACTGAGTCATTCAAATTCAAACACATCATTGACTTCCTACTGGACAGAAAGGATTAAACTTCTCAGCAACAACCACTTTTTAAAAAGTTTCATTTTTATAGTCGTAGCGAGAATCACAGTTTCTCAAACTGTGGGCCAATACTAGTGATGTTGAGAGACCAGGTTTGGAATGCATGGCCGCCCAGGTAACAATGGTTGCTATGGGGCTCACAGTGATGACTGAGGGGCCTTTAGATGCTCGGTTGTTTCTGTGTTGTTGATGAGGCTTGGCCTCATGGACTGCTCTCTGAAGTCAGATTCAAAAGAAGTTTTGAAAATTATGAGAAAAATCATTCCCAGAAAAGACAGTGAAAAACTGTTCACCATGGGAAAAGCATTGAGAATAAGATTGCAGATTTCAAATCCATTACAAGGAAGAAAATGTGATGTGAGAAAGACATTTCACACAGTGAGTAAATAGATCTGGAAGACATCGCATGGAACAATGGTTGAAGCAGATTCAGTTAAGAGCATTGGAAAATTATTTGATGACAAGCAATGTACCAGTTTCCAAGGAAACGTCAGGAAAATGGCCCAACATCAGAAAGCTCATTTCGAGAGCTGCATGGACACGATGGGCTGAATGGCCTGATTCTGTGATTTAGTAATTCTGTGGTTCATAATTGGTTATCAGGTCTTCGTCAGTTGTGAACGTCAAGCTAACATCTGCTATTTTGTATGGTCAGTCAGATTGATGTTTTATAACTGCAGGGATTGGGACTAGGACCCCAGGTATTCACAGTATGTCTCAATGATTTAGATGAGGGAACTAATTGGAATTTGTCACAAATTGCAGATGACACGAAGCTGGGTGGAAGGGTGAGCTGTGAGGAGGATACAATGTTATTTGGATAGACTGAATGAGTGGGCAAATATATGTCAGGTGCAGTTAGTGTGGATAAACGTGAGGTTATCCACTTTTATAGCAAAAATAGAAAAACAAATTATTTGAATAACTGTAACCTGGGAGATGGGAAGGTTCACCAAGAACTAATCCAAGATGGAGGACTGGAAAATTTGTGGCTGTAAGAGCTGCTCCTTTTTTGAGGTATTTTCAGTGTTGGAGGCGATTTCCTTGAATTCCAGGAGCAGCAATTAATGTTTTATATGCTGATGCATTGTTTTGGAACTTTAGAGTAAAAGAATCAAGACAACAGCAATTTCAAAATGGAGAAACACAGCCAAAGGCAGCAAGCATATGGTCTGTAAGGGAGAGAGAGAGAGAGAAAGAGAGAAAGAAACGTATACTATTAACGGATACAGCAGTGAATCTGCATAGTTACTGCCTTTGCTGTTTGAAATCATATATCTCTGGACATCTTGGAAAAATTAACAAACAACAAAATTAATAGCTGATCTTGGAGGAACATGTGTAGGAGAGCTCACAGCACAGGAACAGATTACTGCATAGTTTTTAACGTGTACCTTGCCGTAAGTCTGCAGTAGTGAAGAGAGTGGGTGCTTTCTTGATTATATGTTTTGAGATTTTAGAAGTTTACCAGCGAGTCCACAACAGGGAATGGCTAATCACCTGCTCCAGGCACAGGAAGGGATTCATTAATTCTTCCAGCCTGCAGACGCACTAGCGGGTCCACACCAGGCACAGCATGCTCACCGACTCTCAGTGCGGGAACGGCATCACCTCCTCCTCCAACCTGCGGAGGCACCAGTGAGTTCATGTGACATCACAGGGTGATTGAAGGAACAAGGGCCGAGTGCCATTATCGATTGGACTATCAACCCAGTTCTGGAGACTCCTCGGGACTCCTGGGTTTTAATCCCACCACAGCAGATGGCGGAATTGGAATTCAGTCAGAAATCTGGAGTTCAGAATCTAATGATGAAATCATTTTCTGGGGAAAAAAAACCCTCTGATTCACTCATGTTGGAGTCTGTCTGCAACCCAATCTTGAGTCAGATTGGTTCTGTTTCCAAAGTAGGGATTTATAACATGTCACATGGATTGACTGCCTGAAGATTGTGTGCTTTTTGAGCAAAATATAATGTATCTGCAAATAAAATTCTGCAATTACAATTTCACCCCATAAACTCATGTGTGTGCATGCATGAGAGCGTGTGTGTTTGTGCATAAGAGCATGAGTTTGCATTTGACCATGCTTGGTAACGTGTGTGAGTAATGGGTACAAGCCTGTGTGAGTGGGGTCACTTATAGTGTGACATGAAACCAAGGTCCCTGTTGAGGCCATCCTCATGGGTTCCGTACTTGGCTATCAGTTATACAACACACATTGGAGAGGGCGGGGTGGGGCTTGTCTTTCAATTTGCAGAAGGAGGGAGGCTCTGGATGCTGTGATCCAGGGCAAACACATCCTGGAGGACATTCGTTCAGAGAGATGGAGCTGGAAGCCAGGCTGCAGACATGTTGAGGGTAAAGTGGGAAAGTTAACCAGGCACTTTATTCTGGGAGACGGTCATTCCCTTCTGGAGAGAGCCTTTTGTTTGCATCAGTGGACAGGGTCAGGAGGGTGTAAGTGCAGGTCTGGCAGGTAAAGGGGATCTGAGCGAGGGCTGCAGGTGGGAGGAGCTAACTGATTGGGCAGTGGGAGTAAAAACAACATTGGGGAGGGGGAGGTGGTGGTAAGGGACAGAACAGTGACAGGGATGGTCTCCGTTCTCTGCAGTTGTCAGCAGGAGCACAGATGGCATTGGTGTCTGTTTGGTGCCAGGATTCAGGAACCGATGTGCTCATGGCTGGAGAAGTGGGAAAGGGAGGTTGCAGTGGGTGTGGTCCAATAATGTCAGGAGGAGAGAGCCTCTGCTGAGGGCACACGAGAAGTTAGAAACTACTCGGACAAAACAGAACATGTAAGCTCTGGGCAGCACGATGGCTCATTGGTTCGTACCACTGACTCACAATGTCAGGGACCTGGGTTCGGTACCAGTCTTGAGTAGCTGTTTGTGTGGACTTTAACACGTTCTCACCCTTCTGTCTGCATGAGTTAACTCTGGGTGCAGTTCAGGGTGGATCGGCCGTGCTAAAGTGTCCACATATGTGCAACTGAGGGTTGGTTAACCATGGGGAACTGCAGGAAAAACGAGTGGGTCTGGATGGGATACTGTTTGGAAGGTCAGTCTGAATTTTATGGGCCAAATGGCCTGTCTGGATTATATGATTCTACTGCATTAGCCAAGCATTTATTGAGAAACAATTGCCTCAGGTCTGCTGTGGGTGGAGTGGGTTCCAATTCATGAGACACTGACACCAGTCCTGAGGAAGGTGAGATTTGTACTGTCAGTCCCCCAAACTTTTGGTCCTCATCCACTCTCTCTCCTCACACTCTGCACTTCCCAATTCTCTGTGCTCAGCCTTCTTCTCTCTCTTCCCTTCATTTTCTGCACCCCACCCTCTGTCCCCTGTCATTTTCTCTCTCTCTCTCTACCCCCACTCCTCTGTCCATTCTCCCTCCCTTCTACCATTTTATGCTTTCTCGTGCCCTCTTCGATTGCTGTATCTCTCTCTCCGGAAAGAGAGAGAATCGATAGTGATGACTCTACCTGGAAGACAGGGGTGCGCAAGAAATGGCTGATCTTCAAAATTAAGAACAGCTAAAATGATATATTCAGAAACATTGTTAACGTCTAAAAGCATATTAATTTATTTTTTAAAAAGCTGCACTCATGTTTCTGAAACTTGCATTAAAATAGACGCATAGAGTCATACAGCACAGAAACAGATCCTTCAGTCCAACTCGCCCATGCCCTCCAGATATCCTAAATTGATCTAGTGACCCATTTGACAGCATTTCCCCCATATCTCTCTCACACCTTCCTATTCAGATACCCATCCTGACCCTGATGCCTTTCAAATGTTGTAATTGTAGCAGCCTCCCCCACTTCCTCTGGGCAGCTCATTCCATACACACACCACACTCTACATGAAAGTTACCCCTTAGGTCCGTTTTAAATCTTTCCCCTCTCACCCTGAACCTATGCCGCTAGTTTTGAACTTCCTCTATCCTGGGGAAAAGACATACAAAGCCGGACGAAATTCAAAAGGAATAAAATGTCGATCCACAGGGAAAAATAAAATTGTGGCTGCAGCTTTTTTTCTCCAATTGACATTTGGACGCTTAAAATCTGTCAGTATCGCCAGCACCCCCACAGAGCGTACTGCGCATGCTTCTCGGTGTCAGCGACAACTGCGCATGTACTGCGGTGTCAGCAAAAGCACTGAGCATGCTCGTCGCTGTCCGCGGAAACAGCGCTTGACTTCCTTCTGAAGGACCAATGGTGAGACCCGGAGGACCGGAAGGAGCCTGGTCCTCCTGCCATTCAGAACAGCCTCTTTGTCTGAATGCGGAAGTTGGGCTGTGAGTTTCTCAAGATGCGGTTGTTCCTCTCTCCCTTTGAATGAAGATTGAGCTTCACCCCAGACTGCAACTCTGTCCAACATCTGTGGGTGCGGCACTCTCTTTTCTCACCCACTTTTTCATTTCTTTTTCGTTCTGGGATTCAGTTGCTGACTTGCACGAACTAAAGGGAAAGGGAGTGAATCCAGGGAGGGGACAGACTTTGGAAAAGTTGGTCCACGTCTGTGTCTCAATTGGCAAACGCACAGCAAATGCAGTACCACAATGTAAAGTTAAAGCCTATTGCTTTAAAAAAAGGCAGAAAGGAGATGCATGGTTTAAATGATAATATATTGGTATGTGGAGAAAGTGAGGACTGCAGATGCTGGAGATCAGAGTCAAGTGTGGTGCTTGAAAAACACAGCAGGTCAGGCAGCATCCGAGGAGCAGGAGAGTCGATGTTTTGGGCACGAGCTCTTCATCAGGAATGATGTGTGGATGTACAAAGGGTCCTCAGCGTCCTTCTGCACTAGTTGTCAGACAAGTGCAGCAAGCAGTCAGCAAGGCAATAGGAATTGAGTTCAAAAATGGGGTTGACTTCCTGCAATTGGGGTGGGGTGGGAATGGAGGGGGTGGTCATTGAATATATTCAAGGCTGAGGTCATCTGACTTTTGAACAACAAAGAAGTGGATGGTTATAGGGGAAGGCAAGAAAATGGTTTTGAGACCATTACAGGACCATACAGCACAGAAATAGACCCTTCAGTCCAACTAGTCCATGCTATGTTCGCAAACTAAACTAATCCCATCTACCAGTGTTTAGCCTATATCCCTCTGTCACAAAGCTGGTCCTTTTTCTAAAAGCTGGTCCTTCTTTTCAAGGATACTATGTCCTTGGTTTTTTTTCAGAGTGGTGGTAAAGTGGCCCCGGGCTCCAAAATGGGCCAGAAGTGAAAAGGGTATTGGTCGGCTTTTTTGTTTACACGTCAACAGATGAGACTTTAGGCCCAATCTTTTATGTTTTCGAAGTGACCTGCATAATGAAAGACAAGTGATCTGTTGTGAAAGCTGAGGCCTTGTTTGAGTGAGTTCAGCAGTGGACTGTGTGGAGAAAGGAACAGCATAATTAAGTCTAGTTTTGAGAGACTGAGTTCTGTGAGTATTCTATATTCTGTTCTTTGTCTTTCATTCTGTATTCTTGTGAATATATTTATCTGTTTTAAATCCTGGTAGTCAACCAAGCTAACTTCGGGTAATTTTCACTGTGCACTTACTGAAACAAATAGCAAAGTTATGGTCTGCGCTGCCTGCTTAAGAATGTTTTGAGTGGTCTGGCCTAGTCCATAACACCTCCAAACCTTTCCCATTCGTGTCCTTATCCAAATGTTTTTTAAACGTTGTAACTGTACCTGCATCCCCGCTTCCTCTGGACATTCATTCCACATACGAACCATTCTCTATGGGAAAACAAAGGTGTCCCTCGTGTATTTTTAAAATCTTTCTCCACTCACCTTCAAAATTTGCTCCCTAACCTTGAAACCCCCACTCTAAGGAAAGGAAACCCGTCATTTACCTCATCTATACCCCTCATGACTTTATAAAGCTTGATAAGATCACCTCTCAACCTCCTATGCTCCAGTGAAAAAGGTCCCAGCCGATCCACCAAGATGTAGGTATATTCATATCCAGTTCAATGTTGGTGCAGTCTTGAAAGACCAAATGGCCTACTCCTGCTCCCAGTTCTCTCTCACGATGTCCAGGACAACAAGAGACCATAAGACCGAGGAGCAGAAATTAGGCCATTCAGCCAATCAGGTCTGCTCCACCATTCAATCATGGCTGACAAGTTTCTCAACCCCATTCTCTTGCTTTCTCCCCGCAACCCTCAATATCCTTGATACACAAGAACCTATTTATCTCTGTCTTGAATATACTCAGTGACTTGCCCAACACAGTCTCTGTGGCAATGAATTCCATAGGTTTCGCACTCTCTGGCTACAAAGGTTTCCCCTTTATCTGCGTTCTAAAAGGTCTTCCCTTTACTCTGAGGCTGTGCCCTTGGGACCTAGTCTCTCCTACCAATGGAGACATCTTCCCAACATCCACCCCTGTCCAGGCCAATCAGTATTCTGTATGTTTCAATTAGAACTCCCTAGCGTGGGCTGTAAATCAGCGTAAACCAGACCCTTCAGGATGAGGTACAGCACGGATTAGGTTCAGCAAAGTGAGAATGGAGGGAGAATGTGTGGGATGGAGATTTTCAGCGTTTAGGAAATAAGAGAGGAAAGAAAGTTCAATCTTAATTAGAATTGAACGGATGGGCTGATGGGGGCTGATGGGCCAAGGAGTGGCAGATAAAGTTTCATTTAGATAAATGTGAGGTGTTGCATTTTGGAAAGGCACATCAGGGCAGGATTTACACACTTAATGGTAAGGCCATGGAGAGTGTTCCTGTATCAAGAGACCATGGAGTGCAGATTTGTAGTTCTGTGAAAGTGCAGTCACAGGGAGACACGGTAGTGAAGAAAGCGTTTGGTGGCGCTTGCCTTTATTGATCAGAGCATTGAGTACAGGAGTTGGGAGTCATGTTATGGCTGTACATGACATTAGTTAGGCCACTTTTGGAATACTGCATTCAGTTCCGATCTGCTATGTTAGAAAGATGTTGTGAAACTTTAAAAGAGTTTGGAAATGATTTACAAGGCTGTTTCCAGAGTTGGAGGGTTTGAGTTATAGGGAGAGGCTAAAAAGACTGCGGCTGTTTTCCCTGGAGCGTAGGAGGCTGAGAGATGACCTTATAGAGGTTTATAAGGGGCATGGATAGGAGTCCAAAATGAGGGAGAGAGAAAAAGAAATTTACATTGCAGTGAATCTGCACAGTTACTGGACATTGCAGTGCATCTGGGAAAGGTTAATGAACAGCAAAATTCACAGCTGACCATGGAGGAACCTGTGTCGGGGAGCTCACAGAACAGGAACAGCGAAGTGTATAGTCTTGAACGTGTAACCCAGCTGTAAGTCTGCAGTCGTAAATGGAGTGGAGTCTTTCTTGATTATATGTTTTACTGACATCTGTCTCTTGATTAAATTAAAAAAATATAAACCACAAGTACTGTGTTTGCCCGGAGCACTTTTTTAGAGCAAAAAGACGGTGCTATTTTCTGGGTCTGTAGATTGTGAAGGAGCAATGGTGGCGTTTGTGAGAGTGATATGCTCTTCCTGTCAGATGTGGGAGATTAGGGAGAGTTTACATGTTACTGGTGATTATGTCTGTAGTAAATGTGTTTGTTTGCAAATCCTATTGGATCGCGTGGATAAGTTGCAGTGACGGTTCGAGGTAATGAGGAATTTACAAGACCTGGGGATATGATGGTTTGGCAATGATAGGAAGGGAGAAAAGCCGCAGCTACATTCAGGGAGATGGGTTAACTCCAGGAAAGGTAGGAGGGGTAGGCAGGTAGTGTAGGAGTCTTCTGTGGCTGTCCCCATTTCAAACAAGTCTGCTGTTTTGGAAAATGTGGGGGGTGATGATCTCTCAGGGAACATAGCACGAACAGCCAAGTTTCTGGTCTCGAGACATGCTCTCATGCAATGAGGGGTACGTCGGGTTCCAAGTGATCAATTGTGATAAGGAGCTCTCTAGTCAGAGGTACAAACTGACGCTTCTGTGGTTAGCAGCGAAAAATCAGAATGGTGTGTCGCCTCCCTGGTGCCAGGATCAAGGATGTCTCCTAGAGGGTGCAGAATGTTCTCAAAAGGGAGAGGGACCGGTTGGAGGTCATTGTACACATTGGAACCAATGACATGGGAAGGGAAAAGGATGCGATTCTGAAGGGAAAGTGTAGAAAGTCAGGCACAAACTTAAAAACAGAGGTCCTAGAGTCAAGAAAAATCTGGATTACTGCCAGTGCTCTGAGCTAGTGAAGGTTGGAATAGAGTGGATAGAGCAGATGAATACATGGCTGAGGAGCTGGTGCATGGGAGAAGGGTTCACATTTTTGGATTATTGGAATCTCTTCTGAAGTAGATGTGACCTGTACAAGAAGGATAGATTGCACCTGAATGTTGGAAGAGAGCTAATATACTGGCAGGGAAATTTGCAAGAGCTGCTCGGGAGGAATTAAACTGGTAAGGTGGGGTGGGTGGGGAGGTACCCAGGGAAATAGTGAGGAAAGAGATCAACATGAGACTGGTACAGTTGGGAAAGGGAGTGAGTCAAACAGTCAGGTCAGGAAGGGACAAAGCAGAGAGCAAGGTAGGACTAACAAATTAAACTGCATTTACTTCATTGCAAGAGGCCTAACAGGGAAGGCAGTTGAACTCAGGGCATAATTAGGAAGATGGGATATGTTATCATAGCAATTACAGAAACGTGGCTCAGGGATGGGCAGGACTGGCAGCTTAATGTTCCAGGATACAAATGCTACAGGAAGGATAGAAAGGGAGGCAGGAGGTGAGAGGGAGTGGTGTTTTTGATAAGGGATAGTATTCCTGTTGGACTTAAGGAGGATATTCCTAGGAATACATCCAGGAAGGTTATTTGGTTGGAACTGAGAAATAAGGAAGGGATGATCACCTTATTGGGATTGTGTTGTAGACACCTTCATGGTCAGTGGGAAATTGAGAAACAAATTTGTATGGAGATTTGAGTTACCTGTAAGAGTAATAGGATGGTTATTGTTAGGGATTTTAACTTTTCAAACATAGACTGGGATTGCCATAGTGCTACGGGTTTAGATGGAGAGCAATTTGTTAGAAACAGACCTAAAGGACATGTTTTCATGCAGAAGGTGGTGCGTGTACAAATTTGCCAGAGGAAGTGGTGGGTGCTGGTACAATTTTGACATTTAACAGGCACCTGGATAGGTATATGAATAGGAGGGGTTTAGAGGGTTATTGGCCAAATGCTGGCAAATGGAACTAGATTAATTTTGGATATCTGGTCGACATGGATGAGTTGGACCAAAAGGTATGTTTCTGTGCTGTGTCTCTCTCTGACTCTGGCTTGCCACTAACATTTGCCACGTCTCTATGTTCAGTTTCTTTCTGGTGTCGGTGTCAATACCTTGTTGTCTCATTCCGACCCCACCTCCCCCCGGATTGACAATGATGACTTTTGTAATCGCTTTTTACAGACTATCTGAAGATGGAAGTTCCAAAATCAACAGCTTATGCTTGACTCTCCTGCTCCTCGGAAGCTGCCTGATGTGCTGTGTTTTTCCAACACTACACTTTTCGACTCTGATCTCCAGCGTCTGCAGTCATCATTTTCACATCAATGTCTGACAGTCATTCAATCCATCGGGACAGCACAGATTTTCAACTATGATTCTGTGAGATGGAGCAATGCTTTTTGGTTCCTGTTTCATAACGTTTTCAGCATCAGTGGGACTGGTGGAGAGACCCTACTGTTGCAGTGCACTGAGTGTGAAGCCTGAAACAGTTATACGGCCTGGAAAGAGGAATTCACACCGGGGAGGGGCTGTACACACGTTTGTGTGCGGCTGAAACTTCAACCATGGTGAAACCCGAGGAATCCTGCCCCATGGAGAAACTGTGGAAGTGTGGTGACTGTGGGAAATGCTTCAGTTTCCCGTCTGCCCTGGAGACTCATCGGTGCAGTCACACTGGGGAGAGACCATAAGACCATAAGACATAGGAGTCGAAGTAAGGCCATTCGGCCCATTGAATCCACTCCGCCATTCAATCATGGCTGATGGGCATTTCAACTCCACTTACCCACATTCTCCCCGTAGCCCTTAATTCCTCGAGACCAACAAGAATCTATCAATCTCTGCCTTGAAGACATTTCGCGTCCCGGCCTCCACTGCACTCCGTGGCAATGAATTCCACAGGCCACCCACTCTCTGGCTGAAGAAATGTCTCCGCATTTCTGTTCTGAATTGACACCCTCTAATTTTAAGGCTGTGTCCACGGGTCCTAGTCTCCTCACCTAACGGAAACAATTTCCTAGCATCCACCTTTTCTAAGCCATGTATTATCTTGTACATCCCTAGTAAGTCTCCCCTTAATCTTCTAAACTCCAACGAATACAATCCCAGGATCCTCAGCCGTTCCTCATATGCTAGACCTGTCATTCCAGGGATCATCCGTGTGAATCTCCGCTGGACATGTTCCAGTGCCAGTATGTCCTTCCTGAGGTGTGGGGACCAAAACTGGACACAGTACTCCAAATAGGGCCTAACCAGAGCTTTATAAAGTCTCAGTAGCATAACGGTGCTTTTATATTCCAACCCTCTTGAGATAAGTTGCATTCACTTTCTTAATCACAGACTCAACCTGCATGTTGACCTTTAGAGAATCCTCGACTAGCATTCCTAGATCTCTTGTACTTTGGCTTTACGAATTTTCTCACCGTTTAGAAAGTAGTCTGTGCTTTTATTCTTTTTGCCAAAGTGCAAGACCTCACATTTGTTCATGTTGAATTCCATCAGCCATTTCCTGGACCACTCTCCCAAACTGTCTAGATCGTTCTGTAGCCTCCCCACTTCCTCAGTACTACCTGCCTGTCCACCTAACTTCGTATCATCTGCAAACTTCGCTAGAATGCCCCCAGTCCCTTCATCCAGATCATTGATATATAATGCGAACAGCTGTGGCCCCAATACTGAACCCTGCGGGACACCGCTTGTCACCGGCTGCCATTCCCCTGCCCCAAGTGTGGGAAGGGCTTTACCAGCTCCTCCAATCTGCTGGCCCACCAGTGGATCCATACTGCGGAGAGTCCATTCTCCTGCCCCGAGTGTGAGAAGAGCTTTGCCCAGGCCTCGACTCTCGTGGCCCACCAGAAGGTCCACACTGGGGTGAGATTCTTCCCCTGCCCTGAGTGCGGGAAGGCCTTCAGCAAATCCTCCAACCTGCTGGCCCACTGGCGGGTCCACATCGGGGAGAGGCCGTTCTCCTGCCCTGAGTGTGGAAAGAACTTTACCCGCTCCTCTGACTTGCTGGACCACCAGCGGGTCCACACGGGGGAGAGACCGTTCAGCTGTCCTGAGTGCAGGAAGGACTTTACCCAGGCCTCCAACCTGCTGAGGCACCAGCGGGTCCACACTGGGGAGAGGCCCTTCAGCTATTCTGAGTGTGGGAAGGCCTTTGGTAGTTCCTCTGCCCTGCTGAGGCACCAGCGGGTCCACATGGGGGAGAGGCCATTCCCCTGCCCTGAGTGTGGGAAGGGCTTTACTCAGGCCTCCAACCTGCTGAGGCACCATCGGGTCCACACCGGGGAGAGGCCGTTTGCCCGCCCCAAGTGCAGGCGGAGGTTCACATCATCCAGTAACTTGCAGAGACACCAGAGGGGGCAGCAGCAGATTCCGCCAGCGACACTGATGTGGGTCACCCCCAGGACTCAACCTTCTGCCCGTTCTGACAGTGGGTGCAGTGGGAGCGTCAGCGAGCTCTCTTTGTTTTCTGCTAGACAGCACCCCCACACCCCTCCCATCTTCCCCCAACCCCAGGTTGACTCACGGGTGGCACAGTAGCTCAGTGATTAATGCCACTGTGTCACATCGCCAGGCACCGGGGTTCGATTCCACCCTCAGGGTGACTGTCTTTGTGGAGTTTGCACATTCTCCCCCCATGTCTGCAAGGGTTTCCTCTGGGTGCTCCCACAATCCAAACATGAGCAAGTTAATTAACCAAGCTCAATTGTCCCAGAGTGTTCAGGGATGTGTAGGTGTGGTGTATTGTTTAGGGGGTAATGTAGACTAATGGGGTAGGGGAATGGGTCTGGGTGGGTTACTCTTCAGAGGGTCAGTGTGGACTTATTGGGTTGAAGGGCCTGTTTCCCTGTCGGGATTCTGTGAGCTTTGCTTGCAGTGCTGCTCACTGAGCCCGGGACTGCACGTTCCCACTGAAGTGATCCGCACAAACCTCAGATGGCATCCAAACCAATGTACCAAACTAAAGGGGTAGCCATGGGCACCCGCCTGGGACCCAGCTATGCCTGCCTCTTTGTCGAGTACGTGGAACAGTCCATTTTCCTCAGCTACACCTGTTCCTCCAGTACATCGATGACCATATTGGTGCCACTTCATGCTCTCACAAGGAGTTTGAACAGTTCGTCATCTTTATCAACACCTTTCCCCCCGACCTCAAATTCACCTGGACCATCTCCCTTTCCAGGACCTCTCCATCTTTGGCTACCGACTAACTGTGGACATCTACTACAAGCCCACCGACTCCCGCAGCTAGCTAGATTATGCCCCCCTCACCCCACCTCCTGTAAAAACACAATCCCTTATTCCCAATTCCTCCGCCACATCTGTTCCCAGGATGACCAATTCCACCGTAGAAAATCCCAGAGGGCCGCCTCCTTCCAAGTTCGCAATTTCTCTTCCCACGTGGTCGACAATGCCCTCCAGCACATCTCCTCCACATCCTGCAACACCGCCCTTGAACCCCACCTCTCCCAACCGAACAAGGACAGAACCCATCCCTAACCGTCCTCACCTTACACCCCACCAACCTCCGGATACATCACTTCAGCCTCTGCTACCTACAAACGGACCCCACCACCAGGTATATTTTTCTCTCCCAGCCAGCATTCCAGAGAGGCCATTTCCTCTGCGACTCCCTCGTCAGGTCCATGCGCCCACAACCAGCCCACACCCCACTCCTGGCCCCTTCTCCGCCACCACAGGAAGTGTAAAACATGTGTCCATACCACTCCTCTCACCTCCATCTTCGGCAAGAGACCTTAACAAGCTGTAGTAATGGACTCAAAGTATGCGATCATATTTATCTCATATTTTAGAGACATGGTAACTAGATTTAGCCTGTCTACAATAATTATATATAAAGAGGAGGGGATCATAACACATGTAATGGAAAAATGAATAAGGAATGGAAGGGGTGAGGGGCGGACTGGTCGCTAAAATAGTGAAATGGGGGGATTTCATTCACACCTAATTTAGAAGTATGTATGAAAATATAGAGACTGCAGTACTGAACATGACAGTAAAATGTCCCTTTCAGAAAGCAGCATGTGCAAGAAATCAGACAGAGATCATAAAATCCCGACAGTGCAGAAAGAGGCCATTTGTCCCATTGAGCCTGCACTGACACACCAAAGAGCATCCCACCCAGGATCATCCCGTTCTTCTGCATTTAGTATGACTAATCCACATAACCTACACATCACAGAGCAATTTCGCATGGTCAATCCACCTAACCTGCACATCTTTGGACAGTGGGAGGAAACCCATGCAGACAGGGAGAATATGCAAACTCCAGACAGACACTCACCTGAGGCTGGAATTGAACCTGGGTCCCTAGTGCTGTGAGGTAGCAATGCCAAGCACCGTGCCACCACAGTATGATATAAAATTTAAACAAATGCTCTAAGCTGCAAATTTGTCCATGTGAAGAACTTACTGCAAATGATTTGAAGCAAGATCCATATGAATTGGTGTTTTGGGAGAGATCCAGAACATATTTCATTAATGATTGAAAATCTTCAACCTTTGGAATGGTCTGCAAGAGAGAGTGTTGGAGTCAGATTCAATTATGGCATTCAAAAGATAGTTCGATCATTAAGCTGAAAAGGAAAGTAATCCGTGTTCGGTGAAGAGTAGCACTGGATACTGTGGTGATTATAATTAGTTCAGTCAGGTGAGTTCCCTTATTGGGGGTGTTCACCTGCTCTTCTTAACATTTCACTTCAATAACCTTAAGATTCCCAATATCTGTCGGGTGCTTTCTCTGTTCAAGTGTCTCAGTGTCAAATTTTGTTTATGAATTGTTCCTCTGATATCTCATGAGAGGGGCTATGATATTAACAGTGGTATTTAAATAGTTGTGGGTCACAATGTGCCCAAGTGAGAAAAAATAAACTGACCATTCTTAAATATTCATTTTTAAACCATGGAAATAAAATTAATGTTTGGAAAATATACAACTTGTCATGTATGAAGAAGATCAGAAATAGGAATGGGAATAGGGAATTGACTGTTGAGATGCTCTGTCTTTCATCACCATCCATGGCTGATCATTTATCTGAATTCCTTTTCCTGCACGTTTTGTTTTCCATGTCTTCACCTGATGAAGAGGCTACACTCCAAACGCGTGCGATTTCAAATAGACGTGTTGGACTATAGTTGTGTGATTTATGACTGAAAAAAAATCGAGTATGTTATTACACACACTGGAGCAGTGGGATTTAAACCTGAGCCTCAGGGCTCGATGGGAGACTACAGCTGCATCACAAAAAAAACCCTCTGTAGTAAATAGGTCCTCTTCTGTTGAATGAGAGGAAACACCTTCCTCCTCAACATGAGACATGACCACTGTACCCCCACAGCCCATTACAGTAAATTGAGCCCATCTCCTCTTGAATGAATGAGTGAGAACACCTTCCTCCTAAACCCCTCGAGTCCATTGTAGTAAAGGGGCGGGGACAGTGAAGGGCCTGCGAACCTCTCCACCAATCCCAAAGGCTGCGGTCGGTGCGGACGAATCGGAGAGCGACATTCCGGGTTGGTTCCTTTTTAACTGCAAAGCCGGCCGTTATTGGTCAGGTGGAGTAAGGTGCGCTCTGATTGGGCGGGGCGTGGATGACGCGGATCACTGAAGGAGGAGACGGAAAGAAGAAGAAAAACAAAGATGGCGGCGCGAGGCTGCGGTTTTCTCATCGACTCAGCGGGCGGTTTCTGACGGAGGGAGGGGGGCAGACAGGCATCGTTTACCTCAGAAAATACCTTTAAAATACATTTCAAATTAAAGTCGGAACTTTTCAAACAAAAGTTGTGAAGAAAAGGAGACAGTCCCCGGTGGTGGGGGGTTTATTGTTTATTTTTGTATAATTTCCGGGGCCCGGGAAGGGGGAGGTGACGGTTACCGGGTGAACGAGAAAACAAATTAAAAATGTCGGCGGTGGAGGAGAGAGAGCCGGCGCCCGCGGCTTCTTCGGCGGCGGCCGGAGCCCAGGAGCTCAACAACCCCCCGGAGCTGGAGGAAGGTCCGAGCTCCAAGAAGCGGGGGGTCCGGCTGGAGGCTGGATTTGCTCAAGGCTTGTATCTATTAACTTATTTAAATGGTACCTACTGTATGGGGCTATGGTTTACATTAAAACCGGAGGATCATGTCAGAGTGTTTGTTTATATTTAGCAGTTGTAGTTGGTAAAATACACTCCCTGGAGGAGCACCTTCTATGATGCTGCATTTCTTACCTTCTGCCCTTCCCCCATTTGTTATCTCACATCTTGATTTTACATTTTATTTGGTCAAATTTAATTTCACATTAATCAGCCTTGGTATTCACTGTGTATTATTAATTAATCTGTTGGATTGTTGTAAAACAAAATTAATGGTGTAATTTCATTTATGATATCTGAGTTTGACATTGAATGTGCAGGTGTGAATACCAGTAAGTTGTAAAAATAAATCAAGAGCTTGTCCTTTTTTAACAAAAAGAGGAGTTTAATGATATTATTGACATTGTCTCCTTTGAGCATGATGATTCAAGTCTGACCAACAAACCATTTCATGCAGTCAATTAAAGTCTAACTAAAGTTTAATTAAAGTCTAAGAAAATAATTCTGGCAGGCTAAGATTTATACAACCCAAAATACGATTGATTATCTTGTGTATTCTTACCTTTAAGCCGTATCGGAAGGCATTGCGTGACAGTTTGAGACTGAAACATGGCTGGAAAGAATGTAGATTGATGAGGAAAATCAAATGGCAGAGTCTGGGGCCACAATCTATCAGTCTGGCTTGATTGCATGAGTGGTGGTTCTTCAAAACCACCTTCCAAGCCATGACCTCAACCACCAAGGACAAACAAGTGTGAGCACAGCATTCTGACTGCGGAATATATCACATTACTTCTGTTATTGACCAAAATGCTAGAACTCACTCCTAAACATTGTGGTAGTCCACGTCATATTTGTGAAGCAATTTAAGAGGCAGCTCAACACCACATTTTCAAGGACAATTTGGGAAGAGTTGTTGGCACAGTCAATGATATTCACATCTCATGAAATTTTCAAAGAGCCCAGGGTGTTGGAGGCTGTATGTTAGCATGGAAAGAGGATTGGCTAACTACCACAGTTGTGGTAAGGGGCATGATCAGGATGGCAACTTGTTACTAGCGGTGTACCACCGGGATCAGCGCTGGGGCCAACATTATTTGCAATATATATGTATGAATTACTCGGATAAGTAAAGCAAACGTACTATTGCTCAGTTTGCAGAAAAGATAGTTGATGTGAAAGCAGGTGGCGAGGATGACATTAGATATCTGGAGAGGGATAAAGACAGGTTAAGCAAATGAGTGAAAGCTTGGCAGATGGGAAAATGAGGTAATGCAGTTTGTCAGGAGGTGAAGAACTGAATATTAAATGGAGAAAAGTTTAGAATAGAGGAATTTGGAATCACGTCCACGAATGTCTTCATCCAATTTCAGTGAGTAATAGGGAGGCCAATGGGAGGTTGGCCTTTTCAATAGAGTATAAATGTAGGAAGGTTATAGTGAACCTATTTAAGGCCTTAGTCAGGCCACAACTGAATACTGTGAACAGTTTAGGGCCCTTTACCTGAGGAAGGATATATTGGCATTGGAGGCACTCCAGAGAAAGTTGACCATGATGATATCAGGGATGGAAAGAATGTCTTATGAGGAGAACTGAATAGGTCGGGCCTGTACTTATTAGAAGTTAGAAGAATTAGAGGTAACCTTATTGTCACGTACAAGATTCTGAGGAGACTAGACAGGCGAGATGTGGAAAAGTGGGTGAGTCTGGGACCAGAGGAAGTAACCTCCAAATAAGAGATTGCATGTTTAGGACAGATAGGATTTCTCCTGAGGGCAGTAAATCTGTGGAACTTGATACCACAGAGGGCTGTTGAGCCTGGGTTGTTATTTGCATTCAAGGCTGGGATAGTTGTTTTTTAATCAGTAAGTGATTTGAGGATTATGGGACAATGGCAGGAAAGTGGAGTAAATGTTTACCAGAATAATCGTGATCTGAATAAATGGCAGAGTCAACTCAATGGGCTGAATTGATTAGTAAATAGTAAGGAGGAAAAGGATACAACTGGCAATTAGAGACCAGTCAGTGTTGGGAAGCCTCGAGATTGTAGGGAGTTGGTGGCATTTGGGTATTGTTACTGGATTTAACATCTGGAGTTTCAAATTGATGCTGCTATGGCCCCAATGCAATTTGAAATCAATTTACGTATCTGGAATACAAAGCTTATCGCTGCTTTGGTGATCTTATCAATTGTCATAAGTACCTATCTTGTTCACTAATAACCTTTTTTTTAAAGGAAGGAAATCTTCAGTCCTTTCCCAGTTTGGTGAATGTGTCACTCTTGATCCAAAGTCATGTGGTTGACTCTTAACTGCCCTCTGAATTGGCACTTGGTTTTTTTGGGAGACAAAGTGTCACATTCCATGAATGAATAAAGAAAAATATTCAGGACAAGATTGTCAATATCACTGTCAGTGAAGGGACGATTGTGATCTAATGATACTGGTTAAGTAGCCCAGAGATCTGTCTTCTGAGAACAAAAATGAAAATCCCATCATGGATGCGAGTGGACTTTATTTTCAATGAATAAAAAGATCTGGAAGTGAGAGTTTGTCTCAGTACTGGCAACCAGAAACCATTATTGGCTAAGACAATCAATTACAGATGTTGGAGATCAGCAACAAAAGGCACAATTGCTGGGGAAACACAGCAGGTCTGGCAGCATCTGTGGAAAGAAAACAGTTAATGTTTTGAATCCAGCCTAATTTTGAAAGGCCACCAGACTCAAAACAGTAACACTGTCGTCTCCTCATAGATGCTGCCAGAACTGTTGCTTTTGTCCAATCATTACTGATTGTCGTGAAAATGTTCTTTAAGGGAGGGAAATCTACCATTCACAACCCTACACACGCGTGTGCATGCTCACATCATGTGACTCCAGATCTACTACAATGTGGTTGACACTCAACTGCCTTCTAGCATGTAGCCAATTGCTCGGTCCAAAGGCCATGATGGATAGTGAGCAAATGTTGGACATTCTAGCAGCAATCCCATCCCTCAAAATATTTTCATATATATTATAAAGCATAGGTTAATGAAGGACAACCAAAATAAACTGCTATGGGAAAGTCATGTCCAACTAACTTGATTTGCTTGTAGTTATAAATATTGTTTTAAAATCCTCTTCAGAGAGGACATTGGTTCCATCATTGTTGCAATACTGCATGCAATTCTGTGCTTTCTGCTACAGGAAGGGTATTGTGAAACTTGAAAGGGTTCAGAAAACATTTACAAGGATGCTGCCAGGGTTGGAGGGTTTGAGCGACAGGAAGGGGCTGAATAAACTGGGGCTATTTTTCCTGAAGCTTTGGAGGCTGAGGAGTGACATTAGAGACATTTATAAAATCATGAGGGGCATGGGTAGGGTAAATAGGCAAAGTCTTTTCCCTTGGGGTAGGGGAGTCCAAAATTAGAGGGCATAGGTTTAAGGTTAATGGCAAATGGAGTTTAATATAGATAAGTGTGAGGTCTTACATTTTGTATAGTCAAATCAAGGTAGGAATTTCATGGTGAATGGCAGGACCTTAAGGAGTGTAGTGGAACAGAGGGATCTTGGAGTACAGGTTCACAGTTCTCTGAAAATGGAGTCACAGGTAGAAATTGTTGGGCACACTGGCCTTCATCAGTCATGGAATTCAGTATAAAATACCGAATTAGAGTCGAGATAAGCACCAAATAATAACACATACCAACAAGCACCAAATCTGTTTCATATGCAGTATTTCAAACCAAGAGATGTAGGTGTGCAGGTTCATAGCTCCTAGAAAGTGGAGTCATTGGTAGACAGGGCGGTGAAGAAGACTTTTGGCATGGTTGCTTTCATCAGTCAGAGCACTGAGTACAGGAGTTGGGATGAATTGTTGCAGTTGTCACAGAGTCCACACAACAACAACAAGACGTGACCCTGCCCTCCCCTGACTGACTGTCCCTTTGCATATCAGGGGGAAGACACCCCTTTAACTGTGATGATCAGGAAACATGCCATCCTTCAAAAAAAGGGCTGTGTTCACAAATATTTGGACAGAGGAAGGAAGTTGCAGTCTGGGTGAAGATCAATCTTCAATCAGAGAGAGAGGAAGAGCAGCAGCAGCTTCAGAAGTTCATGGTCCAACTTCTGAAAAGACCTTGTCTGATTTGCAGTTGTTTCTGGGCTTGTAATATCGTACTGCAGCATATTGTAGATCTTCAGTAAGAGTGTCAATACTGCACTACAGAGGTCCATTCAGCAACTTGAGTCCATGTGAACTCTTCGTGGAGGTATGCAGTCTGCCCCATAACCGTGTTGGTTTACAGTTACATATAGATCTACACAAAGATCTTTGGGATTGAGAGGAAAGAATGTTCCACAGTAACTAGAATTACGTTCAGATTTTCTATCATGGACTGACTGTGATGACCTTTGCAATCACTTCACAGGAATATTCCAAGAGAAGAATTTGGTGGCAGAAATCTCAGACCAAACATCACATTAAAGTCTGACAAGTCACTTGATTCACGAGGACTTGGATATTGATGGCCTTGAAAACAAAGGGGAGAAGGTCTGTCTGCTTAGTTAGGTTTTAAACGTCAGTGTGACTGGAAACTCAGAGTCTCACATACCCACACACCAGAGTAGTGACTGGAACAAGCTTTACAGACTGAATGAGAGTGTTCCAATTATCGGAGGGTTCACCAGTAACACCACACATATGCTGTAAGCGTGAGTGAGTTTTCAACTGATTGTTAAGGTCTGAGACAGATGAGGGCACCTGCACCATGGAGAAACCGTGGAAATGTGGGGAGTGTGGGAATGGTTTCCCTTCGCCATCTGAGCTGGAGATTCATCGGCGTTTGCACACGGGGCAGCGGCTGTTCACCCGCACTCAGTGCAGGAAAGGCTTCACTCAGTTACACTCCCTCCTGGCCCACCAGTGTGTCCACACCAGCAAGAACCCGTTCATCTGCCCCGTGTGTGGGCAGGACTTCACTCAGTCACACCACCTGCTGCCGCACCAGCGGATCCACACCGGGAAGAAACCGTTTTCCTGCTCCGTGTGCGGGAAGGGCTACACCCAGTCGGATCACCTGCTGCTCAGCTTCCGTGTCCACACTGGGGAGAAGCCGTTCACCTGTCCCATGTGGAGCAATGACTTGTGCGATTCCTCCACCCTGCACAAACACCAGCGCATCCACACCAAGGAGCGGCCGTTCACCTGTCCAGTCTGTGGGAAGGGCTTCACCCAGTCGTGCAACTTGTGGAGACACCAGCAACTTCACAAGTGAGATGGCGCACGGTTTCGGGTTGGATTCTGCTGTTACAGCTGCTGAGAGTCACATCTTGAACCTTGTTTAGTGGGTGAAGTGGGAGGGGTAAGGGGTTCCTTTATGCTGACTGGCCGCGCTCTCACCCACTTTACTTCCAGTGGGGGCTGACGCTCTCTCAGCCTGGGATTGCACCTTCCCTACGGAAACAGTCCACAAAAGCAGCTGAAGTGCAGGTCGATCTGAAATAGATACATTTGTCTCTGTCCCATTGAGTCTCCAGCACAGTCGATCCAATTGGCCTCTGTCAGTGTTTATGCTCCATCTGAGCCTCCACCCACCCCTTCATCAGCATACAGGTATCCCCTGCTTTTTGAAAGTTCACTTTACCCCCTATCCCCTCCCCGCCCGAGCCTGTGCCAATTCTTAATCCTAACTTAGACCTTCTATTTCTTGCCGATGTGTGGTTTCTGTCCCTGTATTCAACTCCCATTCATGTGTCTATCCAGATATACCTTAAGTGTTGCTAAGGTGCCTCTTTCCACTACATCCACTGGCAGTGTATTCCAGGCATCCACCATCCAACTGTGTGAAAAGTGTTCCCTTTCAATTCTCCCCCAGACTGTCCCCCTCTCACCTTGAACCTGTGCCCTGTTGTAGTTGACTTTTCCACCCTGGGGGGGAAAGCCTCCAAGTATCTAACAGACTATCTGGCCCAACACCAAACACCCAAAGAATAATCCACACAGACCCATTTCCCTACCCCTATTACTCGACATTTACCCCCTGACTAATGTACCTAACTTTCACATTCCTAAACACTGTGGGGCAACTTAAGCACGGACAATCCAACTTAACCTGCCAATCCCTGGGCAGTGGGTAACTTAGCATAGCCATTGCACCCTAACCTACACATTTGGATTGTGAGAGGAAACCGGAGGAAAGCCATATCGACACAGGGAGAATGTGCAAACTCCACACAGACAGTCACCTGAGACTGAAATCGAACCAGTTTCCCTGGTGCTGTGAGGCATCAGTGCTAATGATTAAGCCACCATGCCGCCCCCGTCCAGCCAATCTGTGTGTCTCAACATTTTGTTGAGGTCATCCCTCCACCTCCATCTTTACAGTGAAAATAATCCAGGTTTATCCCATCTCTTCTCATAATGACACCTCCAGACGAGGCAATGTCCTAGTGAACCTTCTCTATACCCTCTCCCCAGAGCATCCATGTCCTTCCGGTCGTGTGGCGACCAGAACTGCACGCAATATTCTGAATATGACCGGAATAAATAGCTGTAACATAACTCGCCAACTCTTACACTCAAGGCAAACGTGCTGTGTGCCTTCTTGATCACGTTACCCGCCTGTGTTGCCACTTTTGGAGATCTATATGGTCAAATTCCTCTGTATGCTAGTGTTTCTATGTGGTCTGAAATTTATCATACAATTCTTGTATTTCCTATGTATCTGTATCCAGCTTCACCTTAATTGTATTCCTCTCTTTATCTCTTTTCCCCCATCCTCACCCCTCCACACATCAGCATATCATAAGGCTATAGCAGCAGAAATCATGCCATTCAGCCCATTGAGTCTGCTCCACCATTCAATCATGGCTGATAAGTTTCTCAACCCCATTCTCCCCGTAACCTTTGATCCTCTTGATACTCAAGAACCTAGTTATCCCCATCTTAAATATATTCAATGATCTGGCCTCCTCAGCCTTCTGGGGCAGTGAATTCCATAGATACATCACTCTCTGAAGTTCTCCTTATCTCTGTTCTGAAAGGTCTTCCCTTTACTTGAAGGCTGAGGAGGAGGCAGAGAGGAGCGTGGTGTGCACCTGTAAACTCTAGAACTTCCCTAACTTCACGAGTCAACAATAACGCTTTCTGGAGTGAGAAACGAAAGGGCTGACGAGAAACTGACACCACAGGAAGTGAAATTAGGCCATTCAGCCCAATGAGTCTGCTCCACCATTCACTCATTCTTGAGTATCAAGGGGCTCAAAGGTTACAGGGAGAATGGGGTGAAGAAACATATCAGCCATGATTGAATGGCAGAGCAGATTCAATACGATAAATGGCTTATTAACCATCCCTGGGAAGAAGGAGGCAACACAATAAGTTGTTTCCTGGGACAGGTAAGATAATGTTATTTAATAATGGTGTGACAAAAGGACAATTAATTCTGCCTGTAGAAGGAAAGCCCTGACATAGAGGGGTTAATTGCAGGGCAGGCTGTTTCAAACAGACAGCTAACCTTCAAGGATAAGAAGGTAAACTACAGACCTGAGGTCTTTAGCAATGTGAGGTGATGTTAGAGTCTTAAAAAAAAGTCACACCACAGATTTGAAATTGAGGAACCGCCACCAAAATTCAACTCCAGAATGCAGCTGTACTTAGAAGAATAATACTGCATCAAACCCCTGGACACTTCCAGAGATGGGCACTGTCGGTGGAAACCCAGTTACATTCAGCCATCAACTGGGTGATAGCCAAGTTTGGGGGGGTGAAGCTGAATGAACTTGAACTTTTATTTGTGGTTGCTATGTGCAATAAAGTGCAGATCATTGTTTCAGCAGTTGATTCTCTGTGCGGTTTCTGAGTCAGGAGCCAAATTAAGGTGATTCACCCACAACCACACCATGAGGCTGGGATTAATATTGACTCCATTGCTTTCAAGAGAATGTCATCAATACTGTTATAAAGCGAAGGCTGAACCCACCCCCCCAACTTTCCAAGATCTCAAACTGAAAAGTCCAAAGAGTGGCACATTGCCCTTTAATCTGTAAAGTCAGTGTGATAAGTGGTGTAACCTGCTGTAGTGTTAAAAGTAAATCCCTGACACTTTAAAATCAACAATCAGCAATTTATTTAACCAACTCTCACGGTGAACAAATGAACGAAATTACTAACAAACTGAACAAATCCTTCTTAACTTCTGAGTATTCTGGAATAAATCAAGATTCTTCTGGTATGCTATTCCAATCAATACATGTCCCACTCAGATAACACAAAATAGCCTGGTTATAATCTGAGAGATTAAATTCTATGTGTCTTCTGGAATATTCTGTGCCATCTTCTGTGGGGGATGCCTCCTCCGATTCCTCTGTCAGGAATGTCCTTCTCTATTTTTCTAAATGATGCTTTCTCTAATACACAGATGACTGAGAGCACCAATTCTTTATGATAGGATTGGTCCTGTTGTCAAAACTTTAGGATTTAAATTTAATAAGTTTTTGGTAGCCAATGGGGCTGATTTAAATTGATTGGTGAAATTGAAAACCTGTTGTCTTGGCCTGCTAACTGTACAGCCCTTTGATACAAATGTTTCAGTTCAGGTGCTTTCTGTTGTGATGATGCTGCTCCTTTAAGAAGATTATGTTGTTCTTGGTTTATTTTCAGGAGGGGTTGTAAAAGGCAGAGCTTATCATTCGTCTAGGATTAAGGATTTCACTAATGGTTAACAGATACTGGCTAAGGCAACAATCAGGGAAAAGGGTTTGACATTTTATTTTCTAAAACACTTCTACAATGAAAGGGCAGTTGTCCCATTCTTTTCCTCTGGTTTGGGTTTTAGCAAGCAGTCTGTCTGAAGCTGCTGCAGGAAGAGATGTTTCCTGATTCAACAGATGTTTCTGGCTGACTCTGAAGCTTCAGGGAAAATAGTACCAGCGTATTCAGCCTCTCCCTGTAGCTCAAACCTTACAGCCCTGGCAACATCCTTCCAAACCTTTTCTGAACCCTTTCAAGTTTCACAATGTCTTAAAAGACGTCAACTTTGCTTGACTAATGTGGGAGAATTTTCTGCATGATGCGTTCTGTCTGAAAGAGCCCTCCCCTGTGCTGTGACAGAGCTGCAGTGACTTTCAAAAGCCTGACAAATGCTATTATCAGTCAAAGATTGATTGGGCGAAGCTTCTCAATCACATCTGGAAATGGAGAAAGTGTTTTTAATGATGAGACATGAATAAAGGCTGCATTAAGTTTTTGTTCTGAAGATTTACTCATACATCTCAAAACAGAGCATATGAACCCCGTCACAAGAAGTCTACGGGAATATAAGACACCAATGCCTATTTCCTGACCAGGACAGACTTTGCACAGAAAACATGGACATTTTAAATGAATGGGGTGCCATTCGTTTTAAGATCAGGTGAACTTAAGAGGCACAGCATTGGCTTAGAAATGAGAGATCCTTGACACTCACACACACACACAGCCAAAATCATCACTGCCATTATTATCAAATCAGAATTTAGGCTGGATAGGCTGGGATGTTTTTCCACTGGAGCAGAGGAAGTTGAGAGGCAATATTTTCAAACCATGAGGGGTAGAGTTGGCTTAATGGTAGCTGCCTCTTCCCTAGGGGGTGAATTTCAAGAGCAAGGATGCGTTTTTATGGTGAGAGGAGAAAGATGGAAGAAAAGATGTGGGGCAAAATATTTACAGAGTGTAACCTGGTGTTGTGTGACTTCTGACTTCTTCAACTGCGCATTCATGTTGAACTTGATGGGATACTTTATCCAACTCGGCGTAGTTAAATCACATCGCTTGGAGGGGTTCATTTGAAACCTTTCAGGAGGTGAATTCGACAAGATTGAATAATTCAAAGTTACTCAATTCTAAACTTACATCAGGACCGGTAGTCATAGAGAGGTACAGCGCGGAAACAGATCCTTCAGTCCAACTCGTCCACGCTGACCAGATATTCTAAATTAATCTAGTCCCATTTGCCAGCACTTGGCCCAAATCCCTCTAACCCTTTCTCTTCATGTCCCCAACCAAATGTCTTTTAAATTCTGTAATTCTATCAGCCTCCTCCACTTCCTCTGGCAGCTTATTCCATACGCGCACCACACTCTGCATGAAAAGTTTTCCCTTTAGGTCCCTTTTAAATCTTTCCCCTCTCACTCTAAACCTATGCCCTCTCGTTCTAACAACATCCTGATAAATCATTTCTGATGGAGATGTCAACGTTTCGGGTAGAGCCCTTCTTCAGTCCTGAGGGATAATACCTGAAATGCTGACTTCTCCACCTCCTGGTGCTGCCTGCCTTGTTGTGCCCAGCCTCCTGTTTGTCTATTTTAGATCCCAGCATCTGCAGTTTTTTTTATTTTGTCTCTAACAAATGGTGGAGCAGATTCGATGGGTCAAAATATCCTAACTTCTGCTCTAATGGTCTTGTGAACTTAGGTTTGTGCGGGTCCTGGGCTCAATGAGCAGCAGCGCCCACTGGAAGCAATGTTCACAGAATCATAGAATCCCTGCAGTGTGGAAATGGGCCCTTCTGCCCAACAAGTTCAGAGCGACCCTTTGAAGAGTAACTCACCCAGACACATTCTCCTACCCTATCACTCTGTACTTACCCCTAACTAATGCACCACACCTACACATTCCTGAACACTACGGGACTATTCAGCTTGGCCAATTCGCCCAAACATGCGCACGTTTGGACTTTGGGAACACACTGCAACACGCAGAGGAAACCCACGCAGACAGGGGGGAATGACATGCAAACTCCACACAGACAGTCACCCTGAGGATGGAATCAAATCTGGGTCCCTGGCGCTATGAGGCAGCAGTGCTAACCACTGAGCCACCACCCCCCTTCCCCCTCCACTCCCCCAGTAGAAAACAAAAAAGCCTACCAACTCTCCCACTACACCCCACTGTCAGAAAGGGCAGGAGGTTCAGTCCTGGGGGTGACCCTCAGCAGCGTTACCGGCAGAATCTGATTGTTGGGAGCATTGGTGCTCCGCTGGTGCTTGTTCAAGCTGCAGGACATTGTGAACCTCTGCCCACACTCGGGGCAGGCAAACGGCCTCTCCCCAGTGTGGACCCGCTGGTGCGTCAGTGGAGTGGAGGAGACAGCAAAGCCCTTCCCGCACTCGAGGCAGGTGAATGGCCTCTCCCCAGTGTGGACCCACCGGTGTGTCAGCAGGTGGGAGGCCTGGGTAAAGCCCTTCCCGCACTCAGAGCAGCTGAAGGGCCTTTCCCCAGTGTGGACCCGCCGGTGCTTCAGCAGGTCGGAAGAGCGTGTAAAGCACTTCCTGCAGACAGAGCAGGTGAATGGCCTCTCACCAGTGTGGACCCGCCGGTGGGCCAGCAGGTCAGAGGAATCGCTGAAGGCCTTCCCACATTTGGGGCAGGGGAAGGGCTTCTCCCCAGTGTGGACCCGCCGGTGAATCACGAGGTGGGAGGAGCGAGTGAACACCTTCCCACAATCGGGGCAGCTGAAGGGTCTCTCCCCTGTGTGCACCCGTCGGTGCCTCATCAGGGCAGAGGAATCACTGAAGGCCTTCTCACACTTGAGGCAGCTGAAGGGCCTCTCCCCTGTGTGCACCCGTCGGTGCCTCAGCAGGGCAGAGGAATCACTGAAGGCCTTCCCGCATTCAGGACAGGAGAATGGCTCCTCCCTGGTGTGACTGCGCCGATGTGTCACCAGGGCAGACGGGACACGGAAGCCTTTCCCGCAGTCGCCACACTTCCATGGTTTCTCCATGGCCGAAGCTACAGTTCCAAACAAACGCGTGAATGTCCCCTCCCTGCCTTGAATTCCTCTTTCCAGGCCAGATAACTGATTCAGGCTCCACACTCAGTGCGTTGCTGTAACAGTAGTGTCTCTCTTCCAGTCCCACTGATGCTGAAAACGTACTGAAACAGGAACCAATTGGATCACAGTTGAAAGGTGTTGCAGTCCCGATGGACTGAGTGACTCACAAATGCTGGAGAATCAGAGTCGAAATCTGCGGGTCAGGCAGCATCTGAGGAGCAGGAGAGTCAATGGTTCAGGCATAAGCCTTTCATCTGTTGATTTTGATACTTCATCTTCAGATCAAATACTCTGAAAAGAGATTACAAAAGTCATCACTGTCAGTCCACAAAACTGAAAGCACCATCTCTCTCTCTCTCTCCCTCTGTTCTAACTCCATTCTAATTCTCCTCAAAGTGTTGATTCAGGATCTGACAGGGACAGAAGAGCAAAACAGTCACAACTGACACCTCTCTGAATTTTGGATACCTCCACCTGAAAATTAATATCTTCCACGACATTGGGATACTGTTGAGAGTGAGCAGGTCTGATTTTTGGAAGCAAAAATATAATGTGTAAATTCAGGATGAACCTGCAATGCAGCTTGACAACCAATCAGACACAAAATGGTTAATGTGCCCCCACGGGGGTGGGGGAGTTTTGGAATGAGACATCAAGGCAACGACACCAGAGAGAAATTGAACAGACTGGCGTGGCAAACCAGAGTCATCCAGATATACAGCACAGAAACAGGTCCTTTGGTCCAACTGGTCTATGCTGACCAGATATGCTCACCGAATCTGGTCTCATTTGCCAGCATTTGGCCCATATCCCTCTAAACCCTTCCTATTCATAAACCTATCCAGATGCCTTTTAAATGTGTCATAATTATACCAGCATCTACTATTTCCTCTGGCAGCTCTTTCCTTACACGCGCCATCTTCTGCATGAATTGCCCCTTAGGTTCCTTTTAAATCCCTCGCCCCCTCCCCAGGCCACCTCACCCTTAACCTATTACTCTATAGTTCTACACTCCCAGAGAAAAGACCTTGTCTATTTACCCCATCCATCCCTCTCTTGATTTTATAAACAATGAAAGCATCAACGGCTCAGGGCGGGGATGGGGGGGGGGGGGGTGGAAGAAGCCGAATGTGCTGCAGCCCATGCAGAAGGAGAGGACACAAAACCTTGAAGCTGCAATGAGGAATACTGCATGTGCTGTACTTGTACCTGTTGATTTTATTTGTGGGAATCAAGTGCATTTTAAAAATAAAAACAAACAAGATATCTATCCCTCCCCTTTCCCAATCTCCCAATGCTGTCCTGGATACAGAGTGAGAGAATTGGGAGCAGGACTTGGCAATTTGAGCCTGCACCAGCATTGAACAGATCATAAGTGGATATGAATATACCTACAGCCAGGTGGATAGATTAGGATTTCTTTCACTGGAGCAGAGGAGATTGAGAGGTGACCTTATAGAGGATTATAATATCATGAGGGTTACAGATGAGGTGAAAGGCAGGTGTCCTTCCCCTGGGGTCGGGCTTTCAAGGTTAGGGAGCAAAGTTTGAAGGGGAGAGGAGAAAGATTTTAAAAAGACATGAAGAGCTCCATGTTTTTCTCACAGAGAGTGGTTTGTGTGTGGCATGAGTGTCCAGAGGAAAGTGGATGCATGTACAGTGACAATGTTTAAAAGACATTTGGAAAAGTACATGAATAGGAAAGTTTCGGAGGTATATAGGCAAATCATTGGCAGATGGGACTGGTTGGGTTTGAGAAATTAGTCAGCATAGACTAGTTGGACCAAAGGGTCTGTTTCTGTGCTGTATGACCCTGTAGCTGTTCTGTACTGGTCTTAAAACCATTTTCTCGGAAATCCAAGATGGCGGTGGTTTAAGTGGTCTGCTGTGGAGGGCTCTGTTTCATACCACCGGCAATGTGGACTTTTACCCCTCCCCCCACCTCATTAACCATCTGTAGGAGAAAAGAATTGCTAACATGAACTTACTGAACGTCTGGAGCTGCTATAATTGTGGTTTGACAGCTTTAGGACCAGAATGAAAGCAAATGAAGGAAAGGAGCCGACAGGGGTGCAGCCTGCAGGGCATTCCCCTACTGCATCGGGGGTGCCTGGAGCCAATGCTCAAACTCCCAGGGCAGTCCCTTTGGATTTAATGGGGCAGCAGCAGTTACTCTCGGAGTTTGCCAAACTCTGAGAAAAGATTGAAGCAGCGGTGGAACCATTATCTGCCACGCTGAAAAAGCATAAACAGGAAATTCAAATGTTGGCCCGAAGAGAATAGGCAGCAGAGGAGAGGACCGTGGCATCGGAGACCGTGGAGGAGGTCTCAGGAGGAAGGATCTGAACGCTGGAAGACCAGGTTCGGGTCCTTCAGGAGCATGTGGACGACCTGGAAAACTAAAATAGAAGAAAAATCTTACAGTTCCTGGGTCTTCCGGAATGTGACGAAGGCAAAGACCTTATTGGATTCCTGGGTCTGGAGTTGGAGTCGGGCCTGTTGTGTGTGGAGCGGGCCCACCGGATCGAAATGCTCAGGTCCAGGTCGGACCCGCAGCCCCGCGTGATCCTAGTGCGCCTCCTGCATTACAAAGTTAAAACAGTTAGTGATTGAAACAGCAAGAAGACTGGGAAGAGGTCCACAGACTTTAATGCACAAAGGGTCAAGAATAATATATTTTCAGGACTTCTCAGGAGCCTGGATTAAGAAAAGGGCATTTGATGAAGTGAAGAGAAAATTAAGGGATCTGAACATACAATATTCCTTGAGGTCCCTGACCTGATTGCGTTTCACTCATGGAGGGACGGTATATAATTTTGATTCAGCAGAAAAGGCGATGGACTTTGCGAATTCTCTGAATTAAAGAAATCGAGTCAGGGTGAAGGCGGGAGGGACATCATTACAGACAATGCTACTTTTTTGCCCCTTTTTGTGGTTCTCGGCTTTATACGTACTGCCCTGACAAAAAACTGGAATTATTTAGTATATCGGTCAGTTACGTATTGTCTGGGGCCTTTTTTTTACTGCTGTCCTTTTGTTTTTGGATTGTGGGTGGCTATACCTGTACTTAAGATGTATGGAGAAGGGGTGTGGGGAGATGGGTAGCCATGTTAACTCTCAGAATGTAAATAACATGTTTTTTTTCAATCTGTGAACTGCCTGGTGTTTGGGGCACAGCCTCAGTGGAAAGGAGCCAGGATGGTGGCAATGGTGGGGTTTGGGGAGGGGGGGGAAGAGATCTCTACATAATTGGGGGTTATTTGAGCGTTTGCTTCAGTTATATGTGGTAGTTAGATTTTTATTTATCGTAGTTTTTAATAGGAGCAGTTTTTAGACTTTATAGAGTTAATGTCTTTGTTGCTCACTGCACCTCGGATAAGCTTCCTCCTCATGGGAAACCATGGGCTGCCCTGGATGACCATGGCTACTGATTCGTTCAGGTGGTGCACTTGGAATGTAAAAGGGAGCCATTCCCCCATTAAAAAGAAAGGAGGTGCTGTCAAGCCTCAGGAGGGAAAGGGTGGACACATTTAACTGATAAGGAACATCTGAAACTGCAGCAAGGAGGTTATGATAGGGTATTCTTCTCCTCCTTTAGCTCCAAGTGTAGAGGAGTGGCTATACTGGTAAGAAGGAAGAACCTCCCTTTCCAGGTAATTGAGCAAATTAAGGACAAACATGGACTGTCCGTCATTCTTAAAGCTCTAATACATGGAGAAGAGTATGGCGTCCTGAATGTGTATTGTCCCCCCGGTGCACCCTCTTAAATTTATAATTGATGCAGTTGCAAAATTAATGAGTCTTGGGGTATGCCGCATGGTCATTGGAGGGGATTTTAATCGCCTAATAGATCCCGAGGTAGACAGGGTGCCAAGGGGCCAGGCAGGTACACCCGCGCAATCTCAGCAGTTGGTGGACATGTGTGAGGAGTTGGGATTAGTGGATGTGTGGAGACATCTCCACCCTAATGGAAGAGACTTTACTTTCTCTTCCAAACCACACAAGTACCACATGGGAACTGACACTTTTTAATGCCATTGGATTACTTGGACAGAACATTGGCTTGTGAAATTGGCAATATAGCTGTCGGAGCATGTGCCAGTGTATTTTGAAGGTAAAATCAAGAGTGGTGGAATGGATGCACAGCATTGGTGCATGGACCCATTCCTGTTAAGGGATAGCAAATTTGTTGAGTAAATCACAGGAGTTCAGAGCCTTCTGGGATATCAACTCGGGTACGGCCAGTAATTCGGAAATACTATAGAAGGCCACTAAGCCATATTTATGAGGCGTGATTATTTTTTATTCAATGACTAGAAGGACGCAGAGGAAGGAGCAACAACAGTGTTGGAGACCCGTCTGCAGAAAGCTGAGGAAGTATATTATAATAGGACTTCACTGGTCAAGCTGCAGCTCTCCGGGCTGCTCCCAACTCATTGCACACACTAGGGAAAAAAAGGTCTGCTTTGCGCAACAAAGATTGTTTGAATTTGGAGATAAGCCACGTAGATATCTCACTAGAAAGAAAAATGCTTCTCAATCTATTATGTCTGTTAGAGAGAAGGCTGGCACAGTTACTCGTGAGTTAAAGAAGATTAATGTTAGATTGAGGGAATACTTTGCAGAGTTATATCAGTCAGAGGGAGATGAACACAGTACAGCGAGAATGCAGGCCTTTTTTGAGATCCTGCACCTCCCTAGTATAAACGCGGAACAGGTTTCCTGTTGAATGGGCCTATGACGATACAGGAGGTGCATGAAGCAATAAAACATCTCCAAGGTGGCAAAGCACTGGGGTCAGATGGATTCCCAAGTGAATTCTATAAGGAATTCATAAATGTGTTGGTGGAGCTACCTCTGGGGATGTATAGCTATTCATATGCACAGGATTATCTTCCGCCCTCTCTTAGGGAAGCTAATATCTCCCTCATTTTAAAGAAGGGGAAAGAGCACAAAGAATGTGCTTCATACAGACCCATTTCACTGTTGAATGTAGATTTTAAAATTCTACCCAAGACGCTGGCCCTGAGGTTGGAAAAGGTGTTGTTCTGTATTGTGAAAGAAGATCAGATGGGCTTTGTTATGGCCGTAGCTCCTCCAACAATATCAGGAGGGTACTGAACATGGTGCAGGTATGCCAGCAAAGGTTGATCCTGGGTTTAGTGGCCTGCCTAGATGCAGAAAAGGCATTTGACCAGATAGAATGGCTATACCTGTTTGGGGTCCTCAAGCGCTTTGGTCTGGGGACAACCTTTGCTAGTGTTGTATAATGATCCTAAGGCAGCAGTCATCACAAACGGCACTAAGTCAGATAACTTTAATCCTGGGAGAGGTAGTAAACAGGGGCGTCCTTTCACCGCTGCTATTTACCTTGGCAATTGAGCTGTTAGCTGAGGCTATCAGGAAGGACCCTGAAATAGTGGGGCCAGGAGTGGGAATGGGGGAACATAAGATTACCCTATATGTTGATGATGTCCTTTTGTTCTTGGCCAATTTGGAGGAGTCCGTTCTTCGATTGATTCAAACAATTTGGCAGTTTTTCGGGCTGCAGGATCAACTTTACAAAATCCGAAGCCATGCCGATGGGGTGGGGAGGTGCCTATTCTGAATTTGTGGAGGTGCCTGATCTGAAGGATGGAATGTAGTTCCTGTTTAGATGGTCGTCAAAAGGGTTTTTGTATTTGGGAATTTCTATTACCCCTGCCTTCCACCAGCTGTATAAAGCTAACTATGTACAATTACTGCAGAGGATAAAGCAATTTTTGCAGAGGTGGGACGGATTACCGTTATCATGGTTAAGCCGAATATCTCTGATTTAAATGAATGCTCTTCCTCGCCTGTTGTACGCCATGAGAATGCTCCCGTTGTTGTTACCCAGATGAGTATTACTGAGGCTCAATGGTTGGCTGGGTTCTTTTATTTGGTGTCACATGTGCCCCCTAATTAAGTTTACCAAATTGCAGCTCTCACAGGGTGAGGCGGAGTGGACCTTTTGGACTTGAAGAGATATCAAATAAGCGCTTTCTTAGCATATGTGGGTGACTGGGTACGGGGGGACTCGGAGTCGATTTTTCTTGACATTGAAGCATTGCAGTCAAGATGTCCCCTCGTTAATCTAATATTCATTGATAAGATGAAATCCGAGACTGAGCAGTGTAAGAGTACAATCATTTTAAAAACAGTGAAAGCCCGAGGATAATGAGGCAAGACAAGGGTAATTGGCTGAAGACCTCGCTGATTACCCCACTGGTGGCAGCCCAAGGATTTAAACCTGGGGCAATGGACTCCGGCTTTAAGTCATGGGAGAATAAGGGAATTTTCTGTAGGGAAGATTTATTCGAGGGTTAGGTCTTGATGTCATTTAGCCAGCTAAGTCAGAACTATGCATTGTCTAATAGGGATGTTTTCCGGTACTTTCAGCTAAGGGATTAAATACAGAGGAAGATCACACTCCTGGCTCAGCATTACAGGTCAAATGTGGAGTAAAGAGTACTCTGGTGTACAGGCGCTCTTTCAGTTAGTACGTTGTATCATTTACAGAAGGGGATGTGGAGGGACTGTCTCGGATGTGGAATCAGGAGCTAGGATAGGATATTTCATTAGAACTATGGCAAGATATATGGGAAAATATCAGGAAAATTTCAATATGTAACAGCACAGGGCATGCAATTGAAAATTTTACACAGGGCTTATGTGGAGCCAGAGAAGCTAGCTAAGTTCAAGAGAGGAGCATCACCAGGGTGTCTCAAATGTAAAATTAGTATAGTCACTCACACACTGCTATTGGTCATGTTGTAAGATCCAGAGATGCTGGAGTGCTATAGTAAGGGAGCTGAAGGACATCCTGGGGGATTGAAGTTAAAGTGAATCCGGTATTTCTTCTTCTGGCGTTGCCAAATTTGCCTTCTGTCAGAGAACACAGGAACAGACTGTGTAACATTCTTACGCACTGTGCAAGGAAGAACATTTTAATTAATTGGACGTCAGAAAAACCCCCAGGGCTTATGTGGTGGCATATGCTAGTGATGGAACATCACCCCCAAGATGACCTCACAAATATGGTGCACCACAAAACAGTAGTTTTACAAGACGTGGCAGCCCTTTCTAAATTATATTGATGCAGACTGATCAGCAGAATTAATTAGAGCTGTGGTATAGCTGTGGGAATCAGTGTGGGCGCTCATGGGGCCCTGGGAGGGCAAGGCTGGGTGAAAAGAATACGGGTACAATAACTGGTGCTCCAATGGATGGGAGCCTTAATAGAGGTGTGGTGAGCAAAATAGAATAAAGTAATGTGATAGAATTCAAATTAACTTAAATTATTTTTTATTTTATTTTTATTCAATTTGATTGTAGTTTAGTTTAAGCTAAGTTTGTTCTAGTAAAATAATAGGTAGCTCATTATTAATCGTATCACAATATGATATTCTCGTACTGCTATTTTTTTGTATTTTGGTATTGTTCTCTTTTGTATATAGAGGTGTTGTGAGAGATTTGAAACAGTTTTGAATGAATATATTTTTTAAAAAAAATTTCTTGCCTTCCCCCATAACTATTTTTGACACCCCCTGCAATGGCACGTGAACTCGCTGGTGCCTCCACAGGTGGCAGGAGTGGGTGAAACCCTTCCCACACTCTGAGCGGCTGAAGGGCCTCTCCCCAGTGAGGACCCGCTGGTGGGTCAGCAGGGTGGAGGCCCGAGTAAAGACCTTCCCGCACTCGGGAAGGAGTGATGGCCGAGTGCCATTATTGACTGCACTATCAACCCAGTTCCGGGGACTCCCAGGTATGAATTCCGCTGTGGCAATTGGTGGAATTGGAATTCTGTCGGAAACCTTGAGTTCAGAATCTATAAATGAAACCATTTTCATGGTTTGGGGGGGGGGGGGGGTGAATCCCATCTCATTCACTCACATCCTTTTGAGGAAAGGATTCACTCAGTCACCCGAGCTGTATCCTTTACCTGGTCTCACTGACAGGTGACTCCAGACCCACAGCAGTCTTGTTGACTCTACACTGTCCCAAATCTCCAACCACCCTCCCCCAGCAGATGGGCTGGGAGAGTCTTATATGGAGATAGGGTCTGGGTTGAAATTGCTGAGTGAGGTAAGACTTCCTCTGGATGAAGGTTGTACCAAGGTTCCAATTACAAAGGGACAACTTGGTGGTAACCAGTAGTAAAGGAAGTAAGGTGGGGTGATGTATGCGCACTTTGACCCAGAGTTGTTTAAAAAGCAGCTACGTTTTCCATGGCTTTTACTGGGGAATCGGAAGCTGTAACAAAGTTGTGTCATAATAAAGGTTACCTGAACTTACCGCCAGGCTCAAGCTCTCATTAAAAGCTTTGAGCTCCAGGAGGTTTTTGTTTTAAAGCTCCTCATTTCTTTCAGGCTCCTGCACTAAGTTTCCAATGTCGTGTATCAGATGGAGCAGTGAATGAGGAGCTAGTATCGTTAGAAATTGTAAACGTTTCAGGAGCGCAGGTACTGTGTTGTTACATCAGCGTTGTAAAGCTTACTGGCAGCACCGGGAGGGGTGGGCTGTATTCACTAGAAACGATATGGAGGAGCTGGTATTGGACTGGGGTGGACAAAGTTAAAATTCACACAACACCAGGTTATAATCCAACAGGTTTATTTGGAAGCACTTGCTTTCGGAACACTGCTGCTTCATCGGTTAGCTGTGAGAGGTATGAATAAAGGGGAGGGCTTGCATTTTCCTAAAACAAGGAAAGGCAGGACTTGTACAGTTAATGGTCGGGCCCTGGATCATGTTGTGAAACAGAGAAATGTCGGTGTGGAGGGGCATTCAGATACATCGTTCCTTGAAAGTTGCATCATTGGTGGACAGGGTGGTTAAGAAGGTATTTAGCACCATTGCCTTTATTGTTCACACCACTGCGTAAACGAGCATGTTGAGGTTGTACAGGATATTGGTGAGGCCACTTCTAGAGTACTGAGTACAGGTCTGGTCACTCTGTTATTGGAAGAATACTGTGCTGTATATCTCTATGACTCTATAAAAAGAGCCATTACAAATTTGATGGACCAAACAACTGCCTTTTGAGAGAGATAAATGGGAGCATCAATATTTTAAACTTCCAATTTTTGTTCTCCTCCCAAAGTCTCTGTTTTGTCAGGAGACAGTGTAAGCCAGTAGGCCTTGCAATTCAACCTCATCTTATCCTCACCCACTATTCAACGGAAATTAAGGGATGATGAAAAATACTGGTTTTTACCAGTGATCCTCTCATTCCATGAACAAATAAAACAGATTATGATGCTGCCATCACTGCATGTGTCAGAATTAAGTGATCAGAAAAATTCTGAACTCCCACTACTCACCGTTTGTGCACAATGCCATCATGTCTACTAATTCTGATCATTTCAATTGATATTCAGTCTTTCCACATTAAGAGCAGCCACGGTTTATGTTTCATTGGCGATTCTACATGTTGACTTTCTATTATAACAACGGCAAAGAGATGGTGATATGTATTTAATCTTTAGATTGGTTGTGTCATTTAATTGTGAAACAGATTGAAAATTCACAACTTCACCAAATGCCAAAACGTTTTTTTTTTAGGATGTTTGGGCACGAGCACTGACAAATAAAATATCAAAGAATTACAAAGTTATCAGGAGAGCTACATATCTTGTTTAACCAAATACATTGCACTTTGCTGAAATTCTCTGCACTGCCAATAAATATTCACTGTGTACCCCTTATTCAACTCATTCAAGAATTTCAAATTGAGCTTGAGGTAATTCAAGAGCAAATGGCAACATTTGTTTGTTAATACACTCACCGTAAACTCTGAAAGATTATTTTTATCAAAGTCACAATGTTTAATCCCAAACGGAGCAATTAAGTGCAAAGTTACTTTCAACCATTTAATAAAAGACTGCAAATTTTATTTCCTATGAAAAACAATTTTATAGTTTTGATAAGATATATTAAACAAAATAGCTTTCCTGGGTGTCAATATTTACAACAGTTATGCAGCTATTATTTGGCAATTGACCAACTAATTGAAATAATTTCAGAATAAATTAGCTGCTTCATTATAATACATTAAGATATTTTAATAAAGTCATGAAAAGGAAAACTTTAACACAAAGTTAAATAAAATACAAAACCATCTTACAGAATTCAATTCAAATCATATCTGTTGAATCACAAAAAGATGATGCTCAATGTACCAAATGACAGGCAATCACTGGTAATGAAGGAAAAACATTGTAAAGAACATATATATCTCAATTATATCTTAAATGAATATCTACTCTGTCTTGGACATTAATGACTGAAATTTTTTTTGTCAAATTGAAAACTACAATAGCAAAGCTTTAGAAAATCCATCACTGAGCTCAACCTCGAATCAATGTTTTTTTTTCAGGAAATCGTTTTCAGATTTCAGGCTTCTCCAGCTACAATTAGCACGAAGGGAAGGTTAGGCACAGTGCGGAAAGGATGAGCAATAGCAATATCTTGGCTCTCACCCAAGTATTCTCCGAAGAAGAAAGAAATGCATCTGGATGGGGATATGAATAAGGAAGGAATCAGAGGGATATGGGCCAAATGCTGGCAAATGGATCACTAGATTACTTTAGGATATCTGGTTGGCCTGGACCGAAGGGTTTGTTTCTATGTGCTCATTACAGATACTCCTCTTCTGTGATCCCTAGTCATCTCCCCATACCAGCTGTACTTTTCATGAAATAAATTGACAATTGTTGACTTCTATCAACCTCTTCAATCCTGAGAAATTTCCTCTCTCTGCAAAATGTGCTTCACGTTGGCAAGTTCAATCCTCCTCCGTTCCTCAAGAACGCACTTTATAATGTGCAATGTTCTCAATAGCTGTTTAACATTCAATGGGGAAACTGTTTTCAGTCCAACAGTTAGACAGAATTTCTCTGAAATGTTTATGCAAATGCACTGTCCCACGAGAGCTCGTGGGGCCACAGTTAAAATGCTTTTAACAGCCTTTTCTTTAAATTTCCCTGCCTTCCCAGGATAGAAATTTTCTGCCAGAAATTATTTGCCCTGAAAATAAATCCAGCAGTAAAATGATTATGGAGCTATCAGTAAAAATGTCTCAGTTGGGTTATCCAAGGTTCTCTTCAAGGTTACAGTACAATTTGCCCTTTCAGCATTCCTTGAAATTAAGGTATTCCATCATAGTGTTTAATTATGATCCATTAAAAGCAGTATCTACTCTCATCTGAGTGCAGAACCAACTCAACTGACTGAACAAGCAAAACAACTTTTCTGTATGTACTTTAGATGTGACATCTTCGCCCTCTCTCTCTCTCTCTGTTGACCCAACAGGATTACCAGGACTATTGAGTAACGATTGCTGATCTACAGTTTGCTTCTGCTGGTTAACAGAAGCATTTAATAACTGCTAGCCTGGTCATCCACAAAGTCAAAGAACACACTGTTCACCTGTGCCTGAGCAGAGGATAAATTTCACTTGGAACACATCACAAAATGACAACTGTTACAAGTCCCACAACTCCTGAGTTTCCATGGACAAAGTTAAAAATCACAACACCAGGTTATAATCCAACACGTTTATTTGGAAGCACTAGCTTTTGGAGCACCGCTCCTTCATCAGGTGGTTGTGGAGAATGAGATCATGATCACGGAATTTATAGTCAAAGGAGTCAAGTATTATGGAAATGTGATATATTAAACAATTTTAGATTAAATCTTTCATTTTTTTTAGAATGGGTTGCTGCTCTTTGGTTTGTTAATCCCAGAATTTGGTTTTAATTACCTTCTCAAAAATGCCATTGAAATGCAGAGCTTTTTGAACAGAGGTGTGAATTCTATTTGTGTCCCAATGTCCAGTCAGACTGACATTTTTCTTAGAAAAGCTTTGTACTTAAATTACATTCTTGAGAAGGTAAATTATAGATTAGGGTGCATTGGCAGTGCTAAATTACCCACAGTGCCCAGAGATGTGCAGGTTAGGGTGGATTAGCCATGGAAAATATGGAGTAAGGGGGTGTGTATGGATGGGTAGCAATATGGAGGGCCAATGTGGAATAGATGGGCCAAATGGCCTACTTTCACATTGTCAGGATTCTGTGACCCTCCCCAACAAAGGTACATTTTATCTGCATCTATCCTGTCAAGCCCCTTTCAGAATTCTACTGATTTCAATAAGATCACTTCTGGTTCAGAGAGATATATAGCACAGAAACAGACCCTTTGGTCCAAATCATCCACTGATTCACAAACTGAACTCGTCCCACTTGCCTGTATTTGGCCCATATCCCTCTAAACCTTTCGTTTCATGTACCCATCCAAATGTCATTTAAACGTTGTAACTGTCCCTGCATCTACCACTTCCTCAGCAAGTTCATTCCTCATGTAAACCACCCTCTGTCAAAACGTTGCTCCTCAGGTTCCTTTTACATCTCTCTTTACACCTTAAAAAAAATGTCTCCCAAGTTTGAGCTCCCCTACACTAAGACCCTTTCTATTCACCTTATCTCCACTCCATGATTTTATAAGTCTCAATGAGCGCACCCCTCAACCTCCTGTGTTCTAGTGAAAAAAGTCCCAGCCTCTCCTTGCAACTGAAACCCTCCAGTCCTGGTAAATCTTTACCAAACCCTCTCTAATAGTATTCTTCCTCTTACAGGGTCACCCAGAGCTGTACTCAGTACCCGGAAAGTGGTCTCACCAACATTCTGTACAACCTCAACAAGATGTCCCAACTCAATGGTGTGAACAGTGGAGGCAATGCTGCTGAGTGCCTTCTTAACCATCCTGTCTAGCAGTGATGCAACTTTCAAAGAACTATGTACCTTAACTCCCCCCATGTCTCTGTTTTACAACATGACCTGGGCCCTACCATTAACTGTACAAGTCCTGCCCTTGTTTTAGCAAAACGCAACCACTCGCTTTTATTCATACCTCTCTCATACACACGCTCTCTCTCTCAGACATATACATGTACACACACCCCCACACCCCCCGAACACACTTACTAACTTATACTCCATCACACTCACACTTTACCAAATGTTCACACAGTCTTATGCACACTCGCATGCACAAACTGACATGCACACAATCACACTCTCTCATGCACGCACAACTCTATGGGGTGAATTTGTATTGGCAGAATTATATTTGCAGATACATTCAATTTTGCTCAAAAAAACACAATCTGCAGCCAGTCAATCCATGTAATATTTTATAAATTCCTATTTTGGAAATAGAACCAGTCTGATTCAAGATTTGGATACTGATAGACTCGAAGTTCACACCTGTAATGCATTGTCTGAGCTAAGATATCACTTTTTAAAAAAATAAACCTTAAGTCATCTCAAGACTATGACTTAAAAGTAGTTCTGGGATTTACGTATTAACGAACTAAAACCTGCAACCCATTCTAAAAGATGAATGGCTTAACAGCACTCTAGTTTTGTTCAATATATCCTATTAGTTGCATGACACTATGATTTTTGCTATAAAATATGTGTCTTATGATCCTGCTCCACAGCTACCTGATGAAGGAGCAGCGGTCTGAAAGTTAGTGCTTCCAAAGAAACCAGTTGGACTATAACCTGGTGTTGTGTGATTTTTAACTTTATCCACCCCAGTCCAATGCTGGTATCTCCACATCATATCTCGTGAACACAGCCCACACCTCCCGGTGCTGCCAGTAAACTTTACAATGCCAATGAAACAACGCACTCTACACTCCTGAAAACTTTACAATTTCTAATGATACCAGCTACTCATTCACTGCTCCATCTGATACATGGCATTGGAAACTTAGTACAGGAGGCTGAAAGAAATGAGCAGCTTTAAAACAAAAACCTGTTGGAGCTCAAAGCTTTCAAAGTCTGAGCCTGGCAGTAAGTTCAGGTTACCTTTATTGCGACCCAACTTTGTTACAGCTCCAGATCACCTCAGCAAAAAGGTGTTGAAAACGTAGCTGATTTTTAACTGTTCAAGGTCAAAGCACCCCTCCGCCACCACCCCCCCAACACCACTTTCTTTCCTATTGGTCACCACTAACTTGTCCCTTTGTAACTGGATCCTTTGTACAGCCTTAACCCGGAAGAAGTATTGCCTCACTCAGCGATTTCAACCCATACCCTTTCTCCAAGTAAGTTTCTCCCTGCCCATCTGCCGGGAGGGAAAGAAGTGGGGGGAAACAGGTGGAGTCAACTACACTGCTGTAGGTCTCAGTCACGTGTAGGCCAGACCAGGGAAAGGATGCAGCTGGGACGACTGAGTGAATCCTTCGCCACAACAGCAGTTTCCTTCCCTAAAAAGGATGTGACTGAATCAGAATGGGGCTTCCCCCCCACCCCGCCCAATGGTTTCATTGTTAGATTCTGACCTCCAGATTTCTGACCGAATTCCAAATCCGCTATCTGCTGCGGTGGGATTCAAACCCGGGAGTTCCAGAACTGAGTTGATAGCCCAGTCCATAATGGCACTCGACAGTCGCTCCTTCAATCCCCCTGCGATGGCACGTGAACTCCTTGGTGCCTCCGCAGGGTGGCTGCCCGGGTGAAGCCCTTCCCACATTCGGGACAGCTGAAGGGCCTCTCCCCCGTGTGGACCCGCCGATGTTTCACCAGGGCGGAGGAATCGCTGAAGGCCTTCCCACACTTGGGACAGCTGAAGGGCCTCTCCCTTGTGTGGACACGCTGGTGCTTCAGCAGGTCAGAGGAATTGCTAAAGGCCTTCCCACACTCGGGGCAGGGGAATGGCCTCTTCCCAGTGTGGACCCGCTGGTGCTTCAGTAGGGTGGAGGAATCGCTGAAGGCATTCCCGCACTTGGGACAGAAGAAGGGCTTCTCCCCGGTGTGGACCCGCTGGTGCGTGCGCAAGTTGCCCATCTGAGTGAATCCCTTCCCACACTCAGGGCAGCAGAAAGGCTTCTCCCCCGTGTGGATCCGCTGATGGATCAGCAGGACCGACGCCTGGGTAAAGCCCTTCCCACACTCGGGGCAGCTGAAGGGCCTCTCCCCTGTGTGGACCCGCTGGTGCTTCAGCAGGGTGGAGGAATTGCTGAAGATCTTGCCGCAATCTGTGCAGGGGAACGGCCTCTCCTGTGTGTGGACCCAGTTGTGGGTCTGAAGGGCAGAGGAATCGTTGAAGGCCTTCCCACACTCAGGGCAGCTGAAAGGCTTCTCCCCAGTGTGGACCCGCTGGTGCGTCCGCAACTTGCCCACCTGAGAGAATCCCTTCCTGCACTCGGAACAAGTGAATGGTCTCTCCCCAGTGTGGACCCGCCAGTGGGTCAGTAGGGTGGAGGAGGTGCTGAAGGCCTTCCCACACACAGTGCAGGAGAACGGCCTCACCCCCGTGTGGACCCGCCTGTGGGTCTTCAGGTCAGAAGAATAGCTGAAGTCCTTCCCGCAATCGGGGCAGCTGAAGGGCCTCTCCACCGTGTGAACCCATCGGTGCCTCAGTAGGGCGGAGGAATTGCTGAAGGCCTTCCCACACCTGGGGCAAATGAATGGCCTCTCTCCGGTGTGACTGCGCCGGTGAATCTCCAGGGCAGATGGAGCACGGAAGCCTTTCCGACAGTCGCCACACTTCCATGATTCCTCCACGGGGTGGGATTCCTCAGGTTTCTCCATGGCTGAAGCTTCAGCTATACACAAATGCGTTTAGAGCCCCTCTTACCATAATTCCTCTTTCCAGGCTGTACAACTGTTTCTGGCTCCACACTCAGTGCGCTGCAATAGTAGGGACTTTTATCCAGTCCCACTGATGCTGAAAACGTACTCAAACAAGAACCAAAAAGCTTTGCTCCTTCTCACAGAATCACAGTCAAAAATTGTTGCAGTCTCAATGGATTGAATGACTATCAGACATTGACAACAAAGAGAGGACTGTAGTTACTGGACAGTCAGTGCCGAAAAGTGCAGTGCTGGAAAAGCACATCTGGTCAGGCAGCATCCGAGGAGCAGGAAAGCCGACATTTCAGGCATAAGCCCTTCATCTGTTAATTTTGAAACTTCCGTCCTCAGATCGCCAAATACTCTGTAAAAAGAGATTACAAAAGTCATCAGTGTCAGTCCAGGGTGGAAGTTCAGAACAAGCATTTCTACTTTTGGGGGAACGTTCTTTTCTTTAGTTATTCCACAAAATTGAAAGCACCATCTCACTCTCTCCCTCTGTTCTCACATTAACGTCCCTGGGAAGTGGGGGGAAAGGAGACATCAAAGCATTAACACCAACACCAGACAGAAACTGTATATATGTTCGTAGAAAGCCAGAGTCATAGAGATACACAGCACAGAAACAGACCCTTCGGTCAATCTCTTCCGTGCCAACCAGATACCCAAAATCAATCTAGTCCCATTTGTCAGTACTTGGCCCATATCCCTCTGAACCCTTCCTAATCAAACAACCATCCAGATATCAGCATCCACCATTTCCTCTGGCAGCTCATTCCTTACACACATCACATTCTGCATGAAAAAGTTGCCCCTTAGGTCCCTTTTAAATCTTCCCCCTACCTTAAACCTATTACCTTCCGGTTCTGGACTCCCCCATCCCAAGGAAAAGACCTTGTATATTTACCCTATTCATGCCCCTCATGCTTTTCTAGAAGTCTATGAGGTCACCCCTAAGTCTCTGGCGCAGGAGGGAAAACAGCCCCATCCCATCCCTCCGTCCCTCCTCACCCGGGTATTTAAGACACATACCTGAGTTTGCAGAGTCTGCCCCCTCCCTGGGATCACTCCGGTTGCTTCAAGTGAACAGATTTTCCCCCCACTCCCTCCCAGGATGAAGAGTTGCCCAGAGGGAGGGAGTTTCACTCTGAAACGGACAGGGCCACTTCCGCGTTATGACGTCATGGATGAAGTGAGGGGGCGGGGAAAGGCCGACAACAGCTCCGCGCACTGCGCCTGCGCTGCCCTGTAATTTGCAACAGAGTAATCCCTTCCTTTCAGAGAATTCCCAGAGTGTGGAAGCAGGCCACTCGGCCCAAGGAGTCCATACCGACCCTCCGAAGGGTAACCCACCTACACCCATCCCCCTATTGCCCTGACTAATGCACATCCCTAAGCACTACGGGTAATTTAGCTTGGCCAATCCAACCTAACCTGGACAAAGTTAAAAATCAAACACCCAACACGTTTATTTGGAAGGACTGGTGTTAGCAGCGCTGCTCCTTCATCGGGTGATTGTGGAGAATAAGATCATAAGGCACAGAATTCATGGAAAAACATTACAGTGTCCTGCCACTGAAATGATATATTGAACAGACCTGGATTAAGTCTTTCATCGTTTAGAATGGGTTGCAGGTATCAATAATATGTAAATCCTAGAACTTCCTGTCAGTTACGTGTTTGCATGCATGCATGAGGGAGAGAAAAAGTCTCTTTCCATGCTGTATATCTCTATGTCTATTTGATAACAGATGCTTTATTTACATTGGTGTAAATATTGTTGTAAATCATAGCTGGGTACTAATAGATGTAAGGGAGAGAGTATTCCTCAAGTAGGGCACTATAAGAATACTGGGAAAGCTCTATTTCTGGTTTACTTCCTAATGAACAAACATTTGGGGCCAGCATGGTGGCTCAGTGGTTAGTACTGCTACCTCACAGTACTAGGGACCTGGGTTTGATTCTGTGTGGAGTTTGCACGTTCTCCCCGGGTCTGAGTGGGTTTCCACCGAGTGCTCCCGTTTCCTCCCACAGTCCAACGTTGCGCAGGTCATGTGAATTGGTCATGCTAAATTGCCCATGTTAGGTGCACGTTAGGTAAATGTAGGGGAATGGGTCTGGGTGGGTTACTCTTCGGAGGGTCAATGTGGACTTTTTGGGTGGAAGGGCCTGTTTCCATACTATAGGAATCTAATCTAATTAAGCACGAGCACCTATATACATTTAACTTTGTTTCATTCTTCTTGTTTGATTCCATGCTATGACTACACTCTTGTGTCTGATTGGTTTGAGAGACTGGGAGATTGTGGATTGGGTCTCAATTAACTGCATGTTTTATTGTTCCAGAAGGTGTAAAGGGGTGGGGGTGGGGGTCAAAGCTTCAGGAGAAATCCAGCAGAGCTGAGAGCAGACCCACATTTAACTCTGTTGGAACAGGAAAATCAACAGAGGACAGAGAAACCAGGACCTGAAATCCGAGCTGACACCAGATTACCCTGTGATCAGTGCTTTCATTAACACCTCTCCCATTATCTTGCTTTCCATTTGACTACCCCCGCAATTTTCAGGATCCAATCCTTGTCATTCTGAAGTCATGTCTCCGTTAGGAGTCACAGATCATAACTTTTCTCTTCAAATGTGTAGTCAATTAATTCGCTTTTGTTACAATGCAGCACACATTCAGACACACCGTTTTAGTTTCAATTTTTGTGATCTTTAGTATCCAGTTTTGATTGCTGGTATATTTACTCTCCTTGTCCCTTTCTATCATTCTCTGATGTTAATTCTCCAGATCACGACATTGCTCACTGGCCTTGAATTGGATTGACCAGGCTAACTTGCCCAAAGTGTCCAGGGATGTGCAGGTTCAGTGAGTTAGCCATGGGAAATGCAGGGTTATAGTTCCATAGTAATAGAAGCAGGAGTAGGCCATTGGCTCATTGAGCCTGCTCTGCTATTCATTCAGCTCATGGCTGACCTATCCATCGTCTCAGCTACTCCTACCTCCATTGTCCCAACTACCCTTAATTCCCCCACCATTGCAAAAACCCATCCAACTGTGTCTTGAATATACTTAATGAAGCTGCCTCTCCTGATTCCTTGGCAGAAAATTCCATAGATTCACTACTCTCCAGGAAAAGCAGTTCCTCCTCATCTCTGTCCTAAATCTACTCCCCCTAATCTTGAGTCCGGGTCTCATCTACCAGCAGAAATGACTGGATAGGGTAGGGCTTCATCCCCACAGTTCAATGAATTCTCACTTTCCAAGATGTATTCACTCATTCAGTTGCTGTCTCACAAATAAAAGATTTAATTTCCAACTTCTTCTGTTCCCAGTCAAGGCAAAACATCTTTGAAAGCTGCTCTGAAAGTCCAGTCTTCAGAACCACACTTTTGCTTTCACCGAAGATGATTAGAGTCATACAGCACAGAAACAGACCCTTCAACCCAACTCATCTGTGCCAACAAGAAATCCTAAATTAACCTAAATCATTTGCCAGCATTTGGCCCATATCCCCCTAAACCCTTCCACTTCATATTCCCATCCAGATGCCTTTTAAATTTTGTAGTAATTGTATCAGACTCCATCACCCTCTATGAAAATGTTGCACCTCAGGTCCCTTTTAAATCATTCCCTCTCACCGCAAACATATGCCGGCCAGTTTTGGGCTCCCCTAACCTGGGTACTCACCCTATCCTGCCCCTTATAAACATCTATAAGGTCACCCCTCAACCTCCAATGCTCCACGGAAACTTTTCACTGGCCTATTTAGCCTCTTCCTGTCTTAAACACTCCAACTCTGGCAACAGCCTTGAAAATCCTTTCTGAACCCTTTCAAAGTTTCACAACATCTTTCCTGTAGCAGGGACACCAGAACTGAACACAGTATTCTAAAAGTGGCCTAACCAATGTCCTGTACAGCCACTCCATGACCTCCTAAGACTCACTTTCAAGGACCCATGAACCTGCACTCCAAGATCTCTCGGTTCTGTAACACTCCCCTTAACTGTGCCAGTCCTGCCTGGATTGCTTGACCAAAATGCAACACCTCACATTTCTCTAAATTAAACTCCATCTGCCACTCCTCGGTTCATTGGCCTATCCGTTCAATTCTAATTTACAGCAAACTCTTTTTCCTCTCTTATTCTCTGGAAGCTGAAAATCTCCATCCCACACACTCCCTCCATTCTCACTTTGCTGAACCTAATCCCTGCTGTACCTCATCCTGAAGGGTCTGGTTCATGCTGATTAACAGGTGTCACAAAGCTAGTTCCTTTTTGACTAAAAGCTTTTCTCTGGCTCAAGGAGACTCTGTCCATGACTTTTTTCAGAGGTAATAAACCGGCTGGGTGCTGATCAGTCTGGTTTGAACAGAGATGAAAGGGAATTTGAAAGGCCTTTTGTTTATATGTAAACAGGTGTGACTTCAGGCCAAATTGGTCAAGTTTTAGAAGTGACCTGTATAAAGAAAGGGGAGTGAGCTGAGCAGTTTTAGTTCAGTATTGAACTGGTTGGAAATTCAACAGGGAGCTATGTGGAAACTCTCTCTCTTTTCCGCCTCTCAACTTCAACCTATAAGCATGTGTTCCATTTATACTGGTTTTCAAAGGGAGTTGGCTTATTGGGACTATTGTGTATATTCAGAACAGCATAACTGAGTCTAGTTGGCAAGGTTGAGTTCTGTAGGGGTTCTTTATTCTGATCTTTGTGTTTCATTGTGTAATTTTGTGAATAAATTTTTGTCTGTTTTAAAATCTAGTAGTCAACCAAGCTAACTTACTCCAGGTAATTTTCACTGTGCACTTACCAAATCAAATTGCAAAGTTATGGTCTGGGGCTGCCTGCTTCAGAATGTTTTCAGTGGTCTGGCTTAGTCCATAACACAGGCCTACACTTTCACTCAGGGGAGATATAATTGAAACATACAGAACATTGAAAGGCCTAAACAAAGTGGGCATTGGGAAGATGTTTCCATTGGTGGGCGAGACCAGACCTGAAAGAGACTAGAAAAGGGAAGACCTTTTAGAAGGGAGATAAGGAGAAACTTTTCAGCCAGACAGTGGTGAATCCGTGGAATGTATTGCAACATGAGGCTGTGGAGGCTAGGTCACTGAGGGTATTTAAGACTGTGATAGATACGTTCTTGAGTATCAAGGGGATCAAGGGTTACAGGGAGGAAGTGGGAGAATGAGGTTGAGAAACTTATCAACCAGAGTTGTGTGGTATGAGCAGACCTGATGGGCTGAATGGTCTAATTCCTGCTCCTATGTTTTATGGTCTCTTGCTGTCCTGGACACAGAGAGAGAGAATTGGGAGCAGGAGTAGGCCATTTGGTCTTTTGAGCATGCACCAGCACTGAACAGATCATAACTGGATATGAATATACCTACATCTAAGTGGATAGGCTGAGACTTTTTTCACAGGAGCACAGGAAGTTGAGAAGTTTATAAAACCAAGAGGGGTGTCAATGAGGTGAGTGGCTGGTGCTGTTTCCTTCAGATGGTGGTTTCAAGATTAGGGAGCAAATTTTTAAGGAGAGAGGAGAAAGATTTTAAAAAGACATGAGGAACACCTTTTCTTGAAAGAGAGTGGTTTGTGTGTGGAATCAATGTCCTAAGGAAGTGGTGGATATAGGTACAGTAATAACATTTAAAAGACGTTTGGATAAGTACATGAGTAGGAAAGGTTCAGAGGGATATGGGCCAAACTACATGGGACTAGTTTAGTTTGTGAATATATTCAGCATGGACTAGTTGGACTGAAGTGTCTGTTTCTGAGCTGTATGACTCTGTAACTGTTCTGTACTGGTCTTAAAACCATTATTTTTGCCTTCCCCCATCACCATCCACTTTTTTGTGGTTCAGAAATCAGATGAACTCAGGCTTGAATATATTCAATGGCTGCCTGATCGCAGAAAGCCATCCCAACTTCTGAACTCTTGCTAATATATCACTTGCCTTGCTGATTGCTTGCTACATCTGTCTGACAACTGGCAATGACTGGTGTGGAAGGATGTTGAGGCCCCTTTGTACATCCACACATCATTCCTGACGAAGGGCTCGTGTCCAAATCACCAACAATCCTGGTCCTCGGATGCTGCCTGACCTGCTGTGCTTTTACAGTACCACACTTTTCGACTCTAATCTCCAGCATGTGCAGTCCTCACTTTGTCCACATCCCAATATATCACCACTTAAACAATGCGCCTTTTTTCTGCTTTTCCTTCCACAGCAAAGGCAAAATCATCACATTGTGGTAATGCGTTTGCCAATGGAGCCACAGACCTGAACCAACGTTTGCAGAGTCTGTTCCCCCAAACCCCGATTCACCCCATTTCCTTTCAGTTGCTGCAAGTCAACAACTGAAGCTCAGAATTTAGAAAAGAAATTGAAAATAGGGTGAGAAAAGAGAGTGCCGTACTCACAGATGTTGGACAAAGGAAGGAGGTTGCAATCTAGGGTGAAGTTCAATCTTTATTGAGAGAGAGAGAGGAGCAACAACAGCAACTTCCGAAGCTCATGTTCCAACTTCCGCATTCAGACAATAGGGGCGCTCTGATTGGCAGGAGGATCAGTCTCCTTCCGGTCGTCCAGTGCTTCCTGTTGGTCCATCAAAAGAAGGGCGCGAGCCGTGTGCGCGGACACCGAGCAGCTGGTGTAGTTTTTTCGCTGTCTCCGAGGAGCATGCGCAGTGCTCGCTGCCACAGTGACGCTGGAGATCCTGGGAGGTGGGATTACTGACAGATTTGAAGTGTCCAAATGCCAATAGGAGAAAAAAAGGCTGGAGCCACTTTCTTTTCCCCTCTGTGGCTCGACTTATTAGCCCTTTTGCATTTGTTCGGCTGCTCACCTTTTGTATATCTTTTCCCCAGGGTTGGGGGTCCTAAACGAGAGGGCATAGGTTTAGGGTAAGTGGGGAAAGATTTGAGTGACCTCGGATTAGAAAGAAAAAGTGTGAAAGTTAATTGGTCTTAAGAAATGCCCTCTCTTACACCCCAACAAAAAAATAAATTGTTCACAGCCTATTGATCACTTAGTGGGAAGAATGTTGTGAAACTTGAAAGGATTCAGAAATGACTTACTTATAAGGATGTTGTTAGGTTTGGAGCTACAGAGAGAGAGACTGAAAAGGCTGGAGCTGTTTTCCCTGGAGTATTGGAGACTGAGGGGGTAACCTTATAGAGGTTTATAAAATCATGAAGGGCATAGATAATGTAAATAGACAAGGTATTTCTCCGGAGGTGGAGAGGTCCAGGAGTAGAACTAGAAGTCGTTTAGGGGGAGAGGGGAAAACTTAAAAGTGTCCTATGGGGCAACTTGTTTCACACAGAGAGTGGTACGTAAATTGAATGAGCTGCCAGAGGAAGTGGTACAATTACAACATATATAAGGTATCTGGATGGGGACATGAACAGGAAGGTTGACAGGGCAAAGTGCTGGCAAATGAGACTAGGTTAATTTAGGATATCTGGTCAGTTGGGACCGAAGGCTTTGTTTCTGTGCTCTACAATTCTATGATTCTTTTTTGACATAGTCTGAGCCAATTTCACAAGACTAGGAATAGGCCATTCACCCATTACAGCCTGTCCTCAGCTGTGGCCTAACTGCACATATTTCAATGCAAGTTTCAAAAGATGTCTGCAGCTTTCTTATAAAATTGAACATACTTTAATAATGTTTCTGAATATATCATTTTAGCTATTCTTAATTTTAAAAATAAGCCATTTCCCAGGTAGAGTCACCACCATCCGTTCTCTCTCCCTCTTCTTATCAGTTCCTGAATCCTGGCACCAGGCAGACACCAATGTCATCTGGCCTCCAGCTGGGAACTGCAGAGAACGGAGACAATCCCTGACCCAATCAGAAGGCTGTCCTGAGGGGAATGACTGTCTCCCAGAATAAAGTGTCTGGTTAAGATTCCCCCCACCCACCACCACCGTGTCTGCAGCCTGGCCTCTAGCTGAATCTGAACCGAAGGTCCTCCAGCGTGTGTTTACCCTGGATGATAGCATCCAGAGCCTCCCACCTTCTGTAAGACAAGTGCCACTCTGTCCAATCCGATGTGTGTTGTGTCACTGCTTAACTGTTTCCAGTGGCTGAGCAGAGGTTGATGGTCAAGTTCAGAACCCACGAGGAGAACCTTGGGTGACCCCACTACACCCTACACTCTCTCACACTCACGCAGACCCTCTCTCATACACATGGTCTCTCTCAGACACACACAAATCCACCACTGCAGATACCCTCATACTCCATCACACATGCAAAAACACACACTCACTACTCTCTCATGCATGCACATACATACAAGTCCATGGGATGAATTTGCATTTGCAGTATTATATTTGCAGATAGATTCAGTGTGTGCTTTTTGTGGAAAAATCGGCAGGCAGTTAATGGAGGCAATCAATCCATGTAATATTTTATCAACTCATACTTTGGAAATAGAACCAGTCTGATTCAAGATTGGGATACAGACAGACCGAACCTCTCACCTTTCATGCATTGTCTGAACTGAGATGTCACCTATTTTTATAAAACCTTAAGTCATCTTGAGAACATGAACTAAAAGTAGTTCTGGGATTTACATATTAATGAACATAAACCTGCAAACCATTCTAAAAGATGGAAGACTTAACAGCAATCTAGGTTTGTTCAATATATCCTATCAGTTGCATGACACTGTGATCTTTTGCTATAAAATCTGTGTCTTCTGATCCTGTTCCACAGCTACCTGTTGAAGGAGCAGCACTCTGAAAGCTAGTGCTTCCAAATAAACCTGTTGGACTCTAACCTGGTGTTGTGAGATTTTAACTTTGTGCACACCAGTCCAAACACTGACACCTCCAAAACGTTTCTGGTGAACACAGCCCACACTTCCGCCACGAAACTTTACAATGCTGATAAAACAACGCAGTGCCTGCATTCCTAAAAAATTTACAATTTCTAATGATACTAGCTACTCATTCACTGCTCCATCTGATACACGACATTGGAAATTTAGCGCAGGAGGCTGAAAGAAATGATCAGCTTTTAAACAAAAACCTCTTGGAGCTGAAAGCTTTCAATGAGAGTCTGAGTCCAGCAGTAAGTTCAGGTAACTTTTATTGCGACCCAACTTTGTTATAGCTTCAGATCCGCCCAGCAAAAAGGTGTAGAAAAAGTATCTTTTTTTTAAAAAAACAGCTCAAGGTCAAAGCACACACACTTCTCCCCGCGCCCCCCTCACCCCCACGTTCTTTACTATTTGTCAGCACCGAGTTGTCCTTTTGTAATTGGATCCTTGGTATAGCCATAAACTAGAAGTCGTATTGCCTCATGCAGCAATTTGAACACATACCTTGCACATCCCTGAGCACTATGGGTAATTTGACCTGGCCAATCAAACCTTACCTGGACAAAAAGTTAAAAATCACAACACCAGGTTATCGTCCAATGGGTTTATCTGGAAGCACTAGCATTTGGAGCGCTGCTCCTTCATCAGGTGGTTGTGAAGTGTAGGATCACAAGACACAGAATTTCTGGAAAAGCATTACAGTGTCCTGGCATTAAAATGATATATTGAACAAACCTGAATCGTTAAATCTTTCATCTTTTACAATGGATTGCAGATATCATTAATATGTAAATCCCAGAACTTCCTGTAAGGCACCTTCTCAGGATAACTAAGGCTTTATAACAAAAGGAGACACCTCAGCTCAAACAATGCATTAAAGGTGTGAGGTCAGAATCTGTCTGTATCCCAGTCTAGAGTCAGACTGGTTCTATTTCCAAAGTGAAATTTACAAAATATTACATGTATTAACTGCCTGCAGATTGTGCATTTTTTGAGGAAAATAGAATGCATATGTAAATATCATTTGGCAAACACAAATTCACCCCCATGGACTTGTGCATGTGTGCATGAGAGAGAGAAAAAGTCTGTTTCCATGCTGTATACCCCTATGTCAATTTGACAAGATACTTTTTTTCCTGTTGGTATAAATATTGTTGTAAATCATAGTGGGTACTAATAGCTCGATGTAACAGTGTGGGAATTCCTCAAATAAGGCACTGTAGAAATCCTGGGAGAATAGTATTTCTGGTTTCCTTCCTATTGAACAATATTAAGCACAAGCACCTACTTATTTCTAATTTTGGTTCACATTTCTTGTTTTATTCCCTGCTATGACTACACTCGGTGTCTGGATGGTTAACAGGCTGGGAGATTGTGGGTCTGGATTGACTTATTGTTCCAGAAGGTGTAAAAAAAAAGGGGGGGTCAAAGCATCACAGCAGAAATCCAGGAGGGGTGAGAAATCAGGACCCGAAATCAGAGCTGACACCAGATTCCCCTGTGATCAGTTCTTTGATGACCTGTGCTAACCCTCTACCTTGATCTTACTTTCCATTTGATCACCTCCTCAATATTGAGGATCCAATCCTTGTCATCCTGGAGCCATATCTCTGTAAGGAGTCCCATATTTTAATTATTCACTTCAATGTGTGCAGTCAATTCATTCGCTTTTGCTCCAATGCAGCACACATTCAGACATACCATTTTTAGTTTCAATTTTTATGATCTTTCGAATCCAGTTTTGATTGCTGGTACATTTACTCTCCATGTCTTTCTGTCGTTCTCGGATGTTCATTTTTCACATCACTGTATTGCTCACTGGCCTTGATTCGGATTGTCCATGCTAAATTGCCCATAGTGTCCAGAGATGTGCAGGTTAGGTGGGTTAGCCATGGGAAATGAAGGGTTAGAGTTTCATAGTAATAGAAGCAGGAGTAGGTCATTTGGCCCATCGAGCCTGATTCGCCATTCATTTAGATCATGACTGATCTCTCCATTGTCTCAGCTTCTCCTCCCTGCATTGTCCCAACTACCCTTAATACCTTTACCATGCAAAAACCCATCTAACTGTGTCCTGAATAAACTTAATTAAGCTGCCTCTATTGCTTCCTTGGGCAGAGAAGCATAGATTCACTATTCTCTGGGAAAAGCAGTTCTTCCTTCTCTCTATCCTAAATCTACTCCAACTAATCTTGAGGAGTGGTCTCACCCACCAGCAGAAATGACTGGATAGGGTACGGTTTCATCCCCACAGTGCAATGAAATCCCACTTTCCACCAAAATCTCGGATGTACTCACTCACTCAGGTGCTGTCTCATAAATGAAAGATTTCATTGTAACATCTTCTGTTCCCAGTAAGGACAAAACATCTTTGAAGGCTGCTCTGAAAGTCCAGTCTTCACAATGACACTTCTGGTTTCACCAAAGACCCAGAGAGTCATACAGCACAGAAACAGACCCTTCAGTCCAACTCGTATGTGCTGCCCAGATATCCTAACTTAATCTAGTCCCATTTACCAGCATTTGGCCCATATCCCTCTAAACCTTTCCTATTCTTGTACCCATCCAGATGCCTTTTAAATGCTGTAATTATATCAGGCTCCACCCCTTCCTATGACAGCTCATTCAATACATGCACCACCTTCTGCATGAAACAATTTGCCCTTCATGTCCCTTTTAAATCATTCCCCTCTCACCTCAAACATATGCTCTCTACTTTTGCATTCACCCTATCCATGCCCCTTATAAGTATTTATAAGGTCATCCCGGAGCGTCCGATGCTCTAGGAAAATATCCCTGACCGATTCAGCCTCTCTCTGTAGATCAAACCCTCCAACTCTGGTAACAGCCTTTCAAGTCTTTTCTGACCCCTTTCAAAGTTTCACACCATCTTTCCTGTAGCAGGAAGACCAGAATTGAATGCAGTATTTTAAAAATGGCCTCACCAATGTCCTGTACAGCCACAACATGACCTCCCAACTCCGATACTCAATGCTCTGACTAATAAAGGAAAGCATACAAAATGCCTTCTTCACTATTCTGGCTACCTGAGACTGCACTTTCAAGGAACAATGAACCTGCACTCCAAGGTCTCTTTGTTCTGAAATACTCCCTTAACTGTCCTGTCTGGATTGTCTTACCGAAATGCAAACATCACATTTCCCTAAATTAATCTCCATCTGCCACTCCCTGGCCCATTGCCCCATCCAATCAATTCTAATTTATAGCGAACTCTCTGTACTTCTTATTCCCTAGAAGCTCAAAATCTCCATCCCACACACTCTCCCTCCATTCTCACTTTGTTGAACCTAATCCCTGCTGTACCTCATCCTGAAGGGTCTGGTTCATGCTGATTAACAGGGCCCCACTCAGGGGAATCTAATTGAAACAAACAGAAGACTCAATGGCCTGGACAGAGTTGATGTTGGGAAGATGTTCCCATTGGAAGGAGAGACCAGCAGCTGAGGGCAGAGCCTTAGAGTAAAGGGAAGACCTTTCAGAACGGAGATTAGGAGAAATTTCTTTAGCCAGAGAGTGGTGAACTGATGGAATTCATTGCCACAGAAGGCTGTGGAGGCCAGGTAACTGAGGATATTTAACACTGAGACAGAAACAGTTCTTGAGTATCAAGGGGATCGAGGGTTACAGGGAGAAAACAGGAGAATGGGGCTGAGACACTTCTCAGCCGCGATTGAATGGTATGGGCAGACCCAGTGGGCTGAATGGCTTAATTTCTGCTCTTATGAATAGGAAGGGCTCAGAGATATATAGGCCAAATATGGTAGGACTGGTTTAGTTTATGAATACAGTCAGCATGAAATCAAGTATCTGTTTCTGTGCTGTGCGATTCTATAACCGTTCTTAAAACCATTTTTTCTGTTCCCTCATAACCATCCACTTCATTGTTGTTCAAAAATCAGATGAACTCAGCTTTGAATATATTCAATGACCCCCTAACCACAGGAAGGCCCCACCCCATTTCTGAACTCAATTCCTTTTGCTAATACACCACTTGCTCTGCTGACTGCTTAGTGCACCTGTCTGACAATGGGTATTGACTGGTGTAGAAAGACACTGAAACCTCTTTGTACATCCACATAACATTCCCGATGAACGGCTCGTGTCCAAAACGTCAACTCTCCTGGTCCTTGGATGCTGTCTGACCTGCTGTTCTTTTCCAGGGCCACACTTGTCAACTCTGATCTCCAGCATCTGCACTCCTCACTTTCTCCATATCCCAACATATCACCATTAAAACAATGCACCTCCTTTCTGCTTTTGTTTTCCCACAGCAAAGGCTATATTATCACATTGCAGTCATGCATTTGTCATGTGTTTGCCAATTGAGACACAGATCTGGACCAACATTTCTAGACAAGTGAGTACTGCAGATGCCGGAGAATAAAGTCGAGAGTGTGGTGCTGGAAAAGCACGCAGGTCAGGCAGCATCCGAGGAGCAGGAAAATTCCTGATGAAGGACTTTTGCCCGAAACGTCGATTTTCCTGCTCCTCGGATGCTGCCTGACCTGCTATGCTTTTCCAGCACCACACTGTCGACCAATATTTCTACACTGTCCCCACCCTGAATTCACTCCCATTCCTTTCAGTTGTTGCAAGTCAACAATTGAACGACAGAATGAAAAAAAAGTGGAACAGATGGCGACAAAAGAGAGTGCCGTCCTCACAGTTGTTGGACAGAGGAAGAAAGTTGCAGTTTGGGTAAAGCTCAATCTTCATTTAGAGAGACAGGAACAGCAGCAGGTGCTGCTTCAGAAGCTCATTGTTCAACTTCCGCATTCAGACAATACTGGTGCTCTGATTGGCAGGAGGACAAGATTCCTTCCGGTCCTCCCGAGTTCCCTATTGGTCCATCAAAAGTAGGTCATGAGTCGTTTGTGCGTACAACCAGGAGCATGCACAGTCTTTTGCTGACACCAGCGGACATGCGCTGTTCTTGCTGACACCGAGGGGCATGCGCATTATGCACTTCAGAAATGCTTACGTTCCTGACAGATTTGAAGTGTCCAAATAGCAATCGGAGGAAAAAAAAGTTGAACCACAATTTCCTTCCCCCCTCCACCCCTGTGGCTCGACATTGTATTCCTTTTGCATTTTGGCTGGCTGCTCAGCTTGTGTGTTTCTTTTCCCTCGGTTAGGGGAGCCACAAACTGGAGGGCATAGGTTTAGGTTGAGTGGGGAAAGATGAGGGACAAAATGCCAGAACGAGAGGACATTAGTTTAGGGTGAGTGGGGAAAGGTTTAAAACGGACCTAAGGGGTAACTTGTTTCACGCAGAGGATGGTAAATGTATTGAATGAACTGCCGGAGTGGAGGCTGGTACAATTACAACTTTTAAAAGGCATCTGGATGGGTGTACGAATAGGAAGGTTTAAAGGCGTTTGGGCCAAATGTTGGCAAATAGGAATAGATTAATTTAGGATATCTGGTCGGCACGGACCAAACTGTTCCATTCCATGCTCCATGACTATTTCTACATGGAACCAATTTCACAATATTAGAATAGGCAACTCACCCCTTACAGCCTGTCCTCAACTGTGGCCAAATTGCACATATTTCAACGCAAGTTTCAGAAAGATGCCTGCAGCTTTTTTTAAAAATAGAATTGAACATGCTTTAATGTTGTTTCTGAGTAGCTATTCTCAACGTTAAAGATCAGCCATTTCTCGTGCACCCCCATCTCCCAGGTAGAGTCATCACCATCTGTCTCTCTCCTCTTAGAAGGACTTGATACAGCGATCAAAGAGGGATGGAGGCAGGAGAAATAACAGGTGGTGGGGAAAGAGAATGGTTGGGGGGGAGGGGGAGGGGGGGGGATGGAGCTGAGGGTGGGTGTCAAGAGAGAGAAAATGGACAGGGGGACAGAAAGAGAATGGACAGAGGGCAGTGACACAACAAATCCCACCTTCCCCAGCACCACAGTAATCATTTCTCAATATACAAATGGCTAAAGCAGTAGAATCACATAATCCCTGCAGGCCATTCAGCCCATTTACCTCACACTGACCTTCCAAATAGCATCCCACCAGACCAACCCACTTACCATACAGCCCTGGAGTTCCCCATGGCTTACGCACCTGAAAATGCATATCCGTGGACACTTCAGCACAGCTGATCCACCCTAAACTGCAGATCTTTGGACTGTGGGAGGAACCCACGCAGACACAAGGGGGACAATGTGCCAAAGTCGCCTGAGGCTGGAATCAAACCCAGCACTGTGAGGCAGCAGTACTGACCACTGTGCCACCATGCCACCCAGAGCTTTGATGTTCTGCTTTATCTTTTTAGCTTCTGACTTCTCATGCGTCCTCAGCAAAGGCTCTGCCCTCCTGAGATTTGTGGACCACACCCACTGCAGCCTCCCTTTCCCACTTCTCCTGTCCTGAGCACGTCGGTTCCTGAACCTGGTGCCAGACAGACACCAATGCCATCTGGCCTCCTGCTGCTAACTTCAGAGAAAGACGACAATCACCTGTCAATATTCTGCCCTTACCCCCAGTGCCCCGCCCCACCACACAGCCAGTTAGCTCCTCCTCCTGCCTCCCAATCTCAGATCCCCTTTACCTGTGTGATTCACACTCACACCCTTCTGACCCTGTCCACTGATCTAATCAGAAGGATCTGTCCAGAGGGGAATGACCATCTCCTGGAATAAAGTGTCCGGTTAACTTTCCCAGTGATGTGTCTGCAGCCTGGCTTCCAACTCCATCTCTCTGAGCCAAAGGTCTTCCAGCATGTGTTTACGCTGAATCACAGCATCCAGGACCTCCCACCTTCTGCAAAGTGAAAGACAAGTCTCACCCTGCCCTCTCCAATATGTGTGTGTAGATTAGATTCGATTCTCTACAGTATGGAAACAGGCCCTTTGGCCCAAAATGTTCACATTGACCCTCCAAAGAGTAACCCACCCAGACCTGTTCACCTACCTTAAATTTACCCCTGACTAATGCACCCAACACTATGTGGAATTTAGCATGACCTGCACATCTTTTGGATTGTGGGAGGAAACTGGAGCACCCAGAGGAAACCCATGAGGAGAAGGTGCCAACTCCACATAGACAGTTGCCCGAGGTGGGAATTGAACCCGGAGCCCTGGTGCTGCGAGGCAGCACTGCTAACCACTGAGCCACCATGTCACCCAGTAACTGCTGAATTGTTTCTACTGGCCAAGCAGAGGCCGATAGCCAAGTTTGGAACCCACGAGGACGGTCTCAACCGGGACCTTGGGTGACCACACTACACTTAACACTGTCTCTCACTCCCATACATACACACCCAGTCACACAGACCCTCTCTCACACACACCTCCCACACTCAGATCCATGCACACACCCTCTCACAGGCTTATACTCCACTGCATCGACACACTTTATCAAGCATGCACATGCAAACACTCCATCTCTCTCTCTCATGCCCACACACATACACACACAAACCTATGCAGTGAATTTGCATTTGCAGATACATTGTGCTTTTTGAGCAAAATACAATCTGCAGGCAGTCAATCTATGTAATATTTTATAAATTCCTACTTTGGAAATAGAACATGTGTGACTCAGGACTGCGATACAGACAGACTTGAACCTCACACCTTTCTTGCTTTGTCTGAGCTGAGATGTCACCTATTTTTACAAAATCTTAAGTCATCGGGAGAATGTGACTTAAAGGTAGTTCTGGGATATCCATGTTAATGAACCGAAACCTGCAACCCATTCGAAAAGATGAAAGACTGAATTGCAACTGGACTTGTTCAGGAAATCTGATCAACTGCATGACACTGTAATGTTTTGCGATAAATTCTATGTCTTATGATCCTGCTCAACACCTACCCGATGAAGGAGCAGCGCTCTAAAAGCTAGCGCTTCCAAATAAATCTGTTGGGACTCTAACCTGGAGTGGTGTCGATTTTAACTTTCTCCACCTCAGTCCAACACCAGCAACTGCCCATCATTTCGAATGAACACAGCCCCCACCTCCTGGTGCTGCCAGGAAACTTTACAATGCCCATAAAACAACACAGTACCTGCACTCCTGAAATATCTGCAATTTCCAACGATACGAGCTACTCATTCACTGTTCCATCTGATACACGATATTGGAAACTTCGTGCAGGAGGCTGAAAGAAATCAACAGGTTTAAAACAAAAACCATTTGAAGCTCAAAGCCATCAATGAGAGTCTGAGCCTGGCGGGAAGTTCAGGTGACCCTTTATTGTGACCCAACTTTGTTACAGCTTCAGATTCCCGCCGCCCCAGCAAAAAGGGAATGGGAGGGGCCCAATGGGAGAGAGAAAGGGGGCGGGGGGCACGGAGGGGGGGCATGGGTGCAGTGTGGAGTCAACCATAGGCCAGACAGGGTAAAGGATGCAGCTGGGACGACTGAGTGAATCCTTTCCCACAACGGCAGTTTCCTTCCCGAAAAATGGCGTGAGTGAATCAGATGGGGTTTTCTCACCCCAACACCACCCCCCACCCCCACAACTCCGCCCCCAAAATTGGCTTCATCGTTAGACTTGGAACTCCAGATTACTGACTGAATTCCAATTTCACCATCTGCCACGGCAGGATTCGAACCCAGGAGGCCCCAGAACTGGGTTAATACGCCAGTCAATAATGGCACTCAGCCGTCACTCCTTCAATGCCCCTGCTATTGTACGTGAACTTGCTGGTGCCTCTGCAGGTGGGAGGAGCAGGTGAACACCTTACTGCACCCGGGACAACTGAAGGGCCTGTCCCCTATGTGGACCTGCTGCTGTTTCTGAAGTGCGATGGCCTGGGTAAAGCACTTCCCACACTCGGGACAACTAAAGGGCCTCTTCCCCGTGTGGATCCGCTGGTGGGTCTGGAGGTTGGAGGCCCGGGCAAAGCCCTTCCCACACTCGGGGCACCTGAAGGGCCTCTCCCCGGTGTGGGACCGCTGGTGTCTCAGCCGGGCAGAGGCCTGGGTAAAGCACTTCCCGCATTCACAGCAGCTGAAGGGCCTCTCCCCCGTGTGGACCCGCTGGTGGGTCTGCAGGGTGGAGGAATCGCTGAAGCCTTTACCGCACTCTGGGCAGCTGAAGGGCCGCTCCCCTGTGTGGAGCCGCTGATGGATCAGCAGGGCAGAGGCCTGGGTAAAGGCCTTCCTGCATTCGGAGCAGCTGAAGGGCCTCTCCCCTGTGTGGACCCGCCGATGGGTCAGCAGGTGAGAGGAATCACTGAAGGCCTTCCCGCACTCGGGGCAGGAGAGTAGCCTCTCCCCCTTGTGGATTCGCTGGTGCCTCAGCAGGGCGAAGGAATTGCTGAAGACCTTCCCACACTCGGGGCAGCTGAAAGGCCTCTCCCCCGTGTGGACCCGCCGGTGGGTCTGCAGGGCGGATGCCTGGGTAAAGCCCTTCCGGCACTCGGGGCAGCTGAAGGGCCTCTCCCCGGTGTGACTGCGCCGATGAGTCTCCAGAGCAGACGGGGCACAGAAGCCTTTCCCACAGTCGCCACACTTCCACGGTTTCTTCACAGGGCGGGATTCCTCAGGTTTCTCCATGGCCGAAGATTCAGCCGCACACAAACGTGGGTACAGCCCCACCCTGCCGTGAATTCCTCTTTCCAGGCCGTATAACTGCTTCAGGCTCCATACTCACTGCGCTGCAACGTAGGGTCTCTCATCCAGTCCGACTGATTCTAAAAATGCACTCGAGCAGGAAGCAAACGCTTTGCTCCTTCTCACAGAATCACAGTCAAAAATCGTTGCAGTCCCAATGTCCCAGTGTCACTGTCAGACATTGATGTGAAAGTGAGGACTGCAGATGCTGGAGAGTCAAGACTTCAAAAGTGAGATGCTGGAAAAACACTGTAGGTCAGGCAGCATCCGAGGAGCAGAAGAGTCAATGCTTCGGGCATAAGGCCTTCATCTGTCGATTTTGAAATTTCTGTCTTCAGATCTTCAAATACTCTGTAAAAAGAGATTACAAAAGTCATTACACTCAGTGCAGGGTAACAACTCTGAACAAGCAATTCTACTTTCTGCGGAATATACTTTTCTTTTGTTATTCCACAAAATTGAAGGCACCATCCCACACTCTCTCCCTCCTCTGTTCTCACTCCACTCTAATTCTCCTCAAGGTGCTGATTCAGGATCTTACAGATGCAACCAACAGAGTCATAGAGATGTACAGCATGGAAACAGACCCGAACCCAGGGAAAAGACTTTGTCTATTTATGCTATACATACCCCTCATAAATTTGCAACCTCTATAAGGTTACCCCTCAGGCTCCAACGCTCCAGGGAAAACAGCTCCAGTCTGTTCAGCCTCTCCCTATAGCTCAAATCCTCCAACCCTGGTGACATCCTTGTAAATCGTTTCTGAACCAGTTCAAGTTTCACAACATCTTTTCGTTGGAAGGAGACCAGAATTGCACGCAATATTCCAACAGTGGCCTAACCAATGTTCTGCACAGCCGCAACATGACCTGCCAAGAGTACAAAATTAACATGAAAGAAGTCTTCGCTAAGCATTTGGTACTTAAAGTTTGACAAGGCACTGATGAAATGCATCCAACAATCTTGAAGGAAGGGACAACAGAAATTGTGGAAGCCATAATTTATCAGTCTTCCACAGACTTGGAGGTGCCAGAAAACTAGAGAACTGCAAACATTGCAGCCTGGTTTAAGAAAGGTTGTAAAGCAAATCTCAGCAATTATAGAGTCATAGAGATGTTTTGCTATCCTATCTTTCCCATAAAGGCTGACAGAACAGGCTGTGAGCAGGAGTCTGCTGGGCACCACCTTCATTAATCAAAAGAGAAAGAGCTATTGATTCAGCACCTCAGTAAATCTTGAGGCAGTCTTGGCTCCTATGCACATGTTGGGATCCATGTAAGGAGATGTTTATAGTTTGCTTCTGTACTTAGAATTCATAAATTGAAGCCAGTGTACATTTTAAAAATATTTAAGATTAAAAGTACAGAGGAGATCAATATTATACAACAATCCAACAACCCCGTCCCAGGACAACACGCGCCTGACCCTCACAAAGATGGCGGCCGGTTGCCCGGGTAACCCGAGAGCTCCTTCGCCGGTGAAGTAAACACTGGGGCCTGTGGGGCTTCTATTGGAGGCCTCAGTCCTCCCCCTCGGAGTTTATAAACTCCCCAGTCTCCCTCCTCCCGCGGTTCCCAATCCTACCCTGTCTCACTGTCTCCTCTCCCCGGGGGCAGGAGCCAGGTCTTGGCGCTCGGGCCTGGCGACCTCCCCGGGATGTTTCTGAAACCTGGTCCTGTCCTGAAGGAGGATCACCGGGACCCGAAACCCGTCCTCACATTTCTCCCGACACGAGCTGCCGGACCTGCTCAGCTTTTCCAGCGGCTCCTGTTCTTGTTCCTTCAGCCGCCGGCGCCATTCCTCTCCCACACTCAGTAACACTGTCATTGTCCGGCCGCGGGACCTACACTGCACATGCGCCAACACACGGGGGGCGGGGTCCATACAATGTCGTCACCATCTGAGGGGGCGTGGTTGGGGAGCCCTCCAACCAATAGGGGACAATGGGGGTTGGTTTTCCCCGCCCCCAGCCCCTGAAAGGTGGGTTTCATTTAAATGTGAATGTGGTTTTCTTTTTAATGTTCAGCCTGTTCAGGAATGTTACTCCAGACCTTTGGAAGGCTGAAACATCGGGAAACTTCCAGACACAAACAAAGGGGTTTTAAAAAATGAATAGAAATAGGGAAGGTAAATTACTAAAGAAGCCGAGTATAAAATATCAAAAGCTTCTGTTGTTGTGCCAAAGGGAACAGAGTCGCTAAAGTAAATGTTGGTTCCTTGGAAGGTGAAACAGGTGAGTTAATAAGGGGAACACTGAAATGACAGAGCTGCTAAATCAATACTTTTCCTCAGTTTTCACGTTGGAGGACAGCAGTACCATTCGGATTGGAACGAGCAAGTCAAAGTCACATCAACGTCGATAGGTACACTATTAGGATTGAGGGCAAACAACTCCCCTAGTCCTGATGGCCTACATCCTAGGGTACTAAAGGAAGTGGCAGTGGAGATTGTGGATACATTAGTTACAATATTCCAAAATTCCCTGGACATGAGAAAGATTCATTGAGTTTATTTAATAGAGAGATAGGTAGGTTCTTGATTGTCACATTTTGGCCCACTCTCCTAACCTATCTCGATCCATTTGAATGGTTCATGTTTCCTCATTGCAATTTACCATCACGCCTATTTATGTGTCATCCACAAATTTGGCAAATGAGCCTTTTATACGTGTATCCAAGTCCCTAATGTAGATTGTAAATAGTTGAGGTCCAAGGACCCAACCCTGTGGCACCGGACTAGTTACATCTTGCCATTCAGAAAAAAAAGCCATCAATTCGGACTGTCTGTCTTCTGCCCATCAGCCAGTCACCTATCCAAGCTGATAACTTGGATCAAAGGTTATGGGGAGAAAACGGGAGAATGGAGCTGAGAAACGTTTCAGCCATGATTGAATGACTTAGTTTCTGCTCCTATATCTTAGGATCCTCTGGTTCCAGTGGATTGGAAAAAATGCTAATGTAATGCCTGTATTCAGAAAGGGAGGCAGGCAATATGTGGGAAATTGCAGACCAGTTAGTTTCACATCTGTTGTTGGGAAGGTGTTAGAGTAAATTATCAAGGAAGCAATATCAGGACATTTGAAAAGTCAAAACTCTATCCATCAGAGTCAGCATGGTTTTATGATGGGCAAATCAGATTTAACTAAGTTCTTCATCAATGTAACAAGTCGATAATAGGGATCCTGTAGATGTAATAGATCTGGCTTTTCAGAAGGAATTTCCTAAAGTGCCACTCAAAGCGTTAATTCACAAGGTTAGATCATATGCGATATGGGCTGAGTTATCAGCTTGGATAGGTGACTGGCTGATGGGCAAAAGACAGACAGTCCAAATTGATGGCTCTTTTTCTGAATGGCAAGATGTAACTAGTCAGGTGCCACAGGGTTGTGTCCTTGGATCCCAGCTATTTACAATCTACATTAGTGACTTGGATACATGTATAAAAGGCTCATTTGCCAAGTTTGTGGATGACACAAAAATAGGCATGATGGTAAATTGCAATGAGGAAACATGAACCATTCAAATGGATCGAGATAGGTTAGGAGAGTAGGACAAAATGTGGCAGATGGATTTTAATGTGGATAAGTGTGAGGTCATGCATTTTGGTCAAAACAAAAACAGCAAAGCAATCTATTATCTAATAGAAGGTTTGGGATGATCTGGTGCAGAGAGATCTGGGTATCCTCATTAATGAGTCACAGAAAACAAGCATGCAGGTACAGTAGATAATAAAGAAAGTGAATACAGCTTTCGCTTTTATCACTAAAGGAATAGAATATAATGGGAGGAAAGTGTTGCTGCAACCAAACATAGCATTGCTGAAACTGCACCTGGAGGATTGTGCCCAGCTTTAAACTCATTTCCCCTTATATGGTTATGGTAGGGGATTTAACTTTCCAACCATAGACCAGGACTGCCATAGGTTTAAGGGTTTAGATGGAGAGGAATTTGTTGAGCGTGTTCAAGAAAGATTTCTGATTTAGTATGTGGATATACCAATGGAGAAGGTGCAAAACTTGACCTACTCTTGGGAAATAAGGCAGGACAGCTGACTGACGTGTCAGTAGGGGTGCACTTTGGGGCCAGCAACCATAATTCTATCAATTTTAAAATAGTGATGGAAAAGGATAGACCAGATCTAAAAATTGAAATTCTAAATTGGAGAATGTCTCACTTTGACAGTAATAGGCAAGAACTTTTAAAAGCTGTTTGGGGGCAGATGTTTGCAAGTAAAGAGACGGCTGGAAAATGGGAAGCCTCAGAAATGAGATAATGAGAGTCCAGAGACAGTATATTCCTGTTAGGGTGAAAGGTGTAGGGAATGTTGGATGACTGGAGAAATTGAATGTTTGGTAAAGAAAAAGAAGGAAGCATATGTCAGGTATAGACAGGATAGATTGAGTGAATCCTTAGAAGAGTATAAAGGTAATAGGAGTATACTTAAAAGGGAAATCAGGAGGGCAAAAACTAGACACAAGATAACTTTGGCAAATAGGGTTAAGGAGAATCCAAAGAGTTTTTACAAATACATTAAGGACAAAAGGGTCACAAGGGAGAGAATAGGGCACATCAAAGATGAGTAAGGCAGCCAATGTGTGGAACTACAGGAGATGGAGGAGATACTAAACAAGTATTTTGCATCAATGTTTACTCTGGAGAAGGACATGAAAAATATAGAATGTAGGGAAATAGATCATAACATCTTTAAAAATGTCCATATTACAGAGGAGGTGATGCTGGATGTCCTGAAACACAAAGGTGGATAAATCTCCAGAACCTGATCAGGTGTACCTGAGAACTCTGTGGGAGGCTACGGGAAGTGATTGTTGGGCCCCTTGCTGAGATATTTGCATCATTGATAGTCACAGGAGAGGTGCCGGAAAACTGGAGGTTGGTCAACGTGGTACCACTATTTAAGAAAGGTGATAGGGAAAAGCCAGGGAACCTGCCATCGGTGGTGGACAGGTTGTTGGAGTGAAACCTGAGAGACAGGATTTACACATATTTGGAAAGGCAAGGACTGATTAGGGATAGTCGCCATGGCTTTGTGCGTGGGAAATCATGTCTCAAAAACTTGATTGAGTGCTTGAAGAAGTAACAAAGAAAAGTGATGAGGGCAGATCAATGGACTTGATCTATATGGACTTCAGTAAGGCATTCGACAAAGTTCCCCAAGGGAGACTGGTCAGCAAGGTTAGATCTTATGGAATACAGAGAGAACTAGCCATTTGGATACAGAACTGGCTCAAAAGGTAGAAGGTGGTGGTGGCGAGTTGTTTTTCAGATTGGAGGCTTATGACCAGTGAGTGTCACAAGGATTGATGCTCGGTCCACTCCTTTCTATATTTTTTATGCAAATGACTTGGATGTGAACATAGGATGTACAGTTAGTAGGTTTACTGATGACACCAAAATTAGAGGTGTAGTGAACAACGAGGAAAGTTACCTCAGATTACAATGGGATCTTGATCAGATGTGCCAGTGGGCTGAGGAGTGGCAGATGAAGTTTAATTTAGATGAATGCGAGGTGCTGCATTTTGGAAAAACAAATCAGAGCAGCACATCTACACTTAATGGTCAGGTTCTAGGGAGTGTTGTTGAACAAAGAGACCTTGGAGACCAGGTTCACAGTTTCTTGAAAGTGGAGTTGCAGGTAGATAGGATAGTGAAGATGATGTTTGGTATACTTTCCTTTATTAGTCAGAGTATTGAGTATAGGATTTGAGAGGTCATGTTGTGGCTGTACAGGAGAATGTTTAGGCCATTTTTGGAATAAGTGTACAATTCCAGCATCCTTCCTCTTGGTAGGATGTTGTGAAACTTTAAAGGGTTCAGAAAAGATTTACAAGGATGCTGCCAGATTTGAGCTATAGGCAGAAGTTGACTCGGCTGAGGCTGTTCTCCCTGGAGTGGAGGTGGCTGAGGAGTGACCTGAGAGGTTTAATAAATCATGGATAGGGCGAATAGCCAAGGTCTTTTCCCCCAAGATGGAGGAGTCCAAAACTAGAAGGTATAAGTTTAAGATGAGAGGGGGAAAGATTTAAAAAGGAACTAAGGGGCAACGTTTTCATGCAGAAGGTAGAGCGTGTATGGAATGAGCAGCCAGAGGTAGTGGTGGAGGGGGGTACAATTACAACATTTAAAAGGTGTCTAGATGAATAGTTCGGATTTAGAGGAATATGGAGCAAATGCTGGAACTTGGGACTGGGCCAGATTGGAACATCTGGTCGGCGTCTATGAGTGGAACTGAAGTGTCTGTTTCTGTGCAGTCTGACTCTATAAGTCCATAACTGCTATGACCGAAACTAGACCTTTTTACTGATAATCTTCCTGCTGGATTTTTTTAGTGCACCCAGTTTCAGTCGATTTCTGGTGGGTAAAATTGGCATATATCGTGTATCCTGGAAATTCTGAAAAATAAAACTAAATAATTCTCCCTGTGAATGGTACAATCCACACCCCGTGATGTGAATGGTACAATCCTCCCCTCCCCTTTTCCTCCTCCACACCCCTCCACCTTCGAATGATGTAATCGTCCCCCTCTGAATGGTATAATCCATTACTCCCCCACAGCCGTTAAGGGTATCATCCTCCCAAGTCTCAATGATACGATCCTTTCCACACCACGCCGAATGAATGGTACAATCCCTTTCTGTTTCACATTTCCGAAGCCTTTCCCATTTTGAAAACAGTCTCTGTTTCTGGTCTTCCCAAAGTGTATAGCCTCAGACTTTACCACTTTGTATTCCATCTGCCCCTTCTCTGACCATTCTCCTGGACTGTCCAAGCATTCTCAGCATGGACCCCTTTGGAACTCCAAAGACCCCTTTATGCCAACACTTTGCCTTCTGCCAGTCAGCCAATCCTCTACAAGAATGAGGTGGACCTCGCTCCTACACCAGGGACTCTTATCTTACTTCGCAGCCTCCTGCACGGCACCTTGTCAAAGGCCTTCTGGAAATTCAAATCGCTCACGTCCACTGGCTCTCCCTTTGACTAACTTACTCATTACCTGCTCAAAAGAATCCTAATAGATTTGTCAGACATGACCTCCTGTTGTCAAAGCCATGCAGACTCAGTCCTGTTTTAACATGCACCTCCACATACTCCCCACTCTCACCCTTCATAAAACCTGTTAACTTTACCCATTTTTACCATAAATACGTTGTTCTGCTCTTTAAAATGAATTCAAGTTTAAAGATTTCATATTATGTATGTACACTACCTTTGCCCCTCATAATATTTTATCCTTCTGAAGAAGACCTTCAAAAGAGATTAGCACAAGGTATGAAACTGACTGTGACTGCGTCAAGTAAAGGAGTTAGTAAGAATGAGAAAGGAGTGGCGAAATATCTAAACCTACCCATGCAACGGTCAAGAAGGCACAACAACACCTTTTCTTCCTCAAGATGCTCAACAAGTTCAGCATGTCCACAATGACACTCACCAACATTTACAGATGCACCACAGAAAGCATTGAATCTGGGTGCATCACGTCCTGCTACGGCAACTGCTCTGCCCAGGACCGGAAGAAACTACAGAAGGTTGTGTGCACAGTACAGTCCATCACAGAAGCCAACCTCCCACCCATGAAATCCGTCTACACTTCTCATTGTCGTGGAAAGGCTACCAACCTCAAGGACCCCTCCCACCCCAGGAATGATCTCCTGCACCATCTTCTGCCAGGCAGAAGATACAGAAGCTTGAACACATGTACCAACAGGTTCAAGAATAGCTTCTTCCCTGCTATTATTAGACTGCTGAATGGAGCTCTCCAATATGAAATCTGATGTTGCTTCTGCGCACCTCCTGTGCAGCTGTAACTCTGTCTGCCTCACTCTGTCTAAGCGCAGTATGACCTGCATGTCCTTGTTTGCTCGGATCTGACTGTACTGCTGATAAAACAACATTTTTGACTCTACTTAGGTATATAGCACAGTACCGGCCCTTTATCCGACTCTAAGATCAGACTGACCTACATACCATTTATTGTACTAACTTTCATGTACCTATCCAAGAGTCAATTAAATGTCCCTAATGTATCTGACTCTACAACCACTGTTGACAGTGCATTTCACACAGCCACCACTATCTGAGTAGAGAACCTACTCTGACATCTCTCCCGAAACCTTCCTCCAGTTACCTTAAAATTATGCCGAGAGTGTGATGCTGGAAAACCATAGCAGGTCAGGCAGCAGCCAAGGAGCAGGAGAATTGACATTTTGGGCATAAGCCCTTCATCAGGAACGAGGCTTGTGGACGGGGGGTGCTGAGAGATAAATGGGAAGAGGGTGAGGTTGGGGGAGAAGGTAGCTGAGAATGCCATAGGTAGATGAAGGTAGGGGTGTGTGTGTGTGTGTGTGTGTGTGTGTGTGTGTGTGTGTGTGTGTGTGTGTGTGTGTGTGTGTGTGTGTGTGTGTGAGAGAGAGAGAGAGAGAGAGGTGGGTTGGCAAGATGATAGGTCGGAGGGAGTTGTGGTGCAGACAGATAGGAAAATATGATGGACAGGTCAGAAGGGGCAGCGCCAAGTTGGAGGCTTGGGACTGGAATAAAGTGGGGGAGGTGAGGAAACTGTTGAAATCCACATTTGTCCTGTGTGGTTGCAGGGTCGCAAGGCAGAATGAGGTGTTCCTCCTCCAGGCATCGGGAAATAACGGTTTGGCGATGGATAGGTTGGAGAAGTGGGTGGAGCTGATGGATTGAAAAGTTGATGGAAAAGGTCAAGAGAGCGTACTGAGTTGAAGGCACGGGACTGGAATAAAGTGGGGTGGGGGTGTGGAAAATGATGTCTTGCATCCGCAGTCCTCATTTTCCCCTCCTTAAAATTATAGACACTTGTAAGGGGCATGGATAGAGTGAATACCCAAGGTCTTTCCCAAAGGTCCAGTCCGAAAGGGGCATAGGTTGAAGGGGAGTGGGGAAAGGGACCTGAGGGGCAACATTTTCACGCAGAGGGTGGTGCATGTATGGAATGAACTGCCAGCAGAAGTGGTGGAGGCTGGAACAATTACAACATTTAAAAGGCATCTGGATGGGGATATGAATAGGAAGGGTACAAATGAACATAGGCCAAATGCTGGCAAATAGGTCACTAGATTCATTTAAGATATGGACTGAAGGGTTTGTTTCCGGCTCTACAACTCTGACTATGTCTACATAGTTGAAACCAATTTCACAAAATGAGGAATAGGTCATTCACCCCTTACAGCCTGTCCTGAGCTGTGGCCTAACTGCACATATTCCAGTGCAATTTTCAGAAAGATTTCAGCAGCTCTTTTTAAAAAATTGAAATGCGTTTAGACTTCAATGATGTTTCTGAATATATCATTTTAGCTATTCTCAATTTTAAAGATAAGAGTTTCGAGTGAACACAGCCCACACCTCCCAGTGCTGCCAGTAACCTTTACAATGTTGATGAAACGATGCAGTACCTGTACTCCTTAAAAATTTACAATTTCTAACAATACTAGCTACTCATTCACTGCTCCATCTGATACACGACATTAGAAACTTAGTGCAGGAGGCTGGAAGAAATGAGCAGCTTTAAAACAAAAAAACCATCTGGAGCTCAAAGCTTTCAATGAGAGTCTGAGCCCAGCAGTAAGTTCAGGTAATCTTTATTGTGACCCAACTTTGTTACAGCTTCAGATCCCCCCCAGCAAAAAGATGGAGAGAAAGTAGCTGCTTTTTAAATAGCTCAAGGTCAAGGCGCACACACCCCCCCTCCCCCCACCCCACCTCACCTCACCTCACTTTCTCTCCTATCAGTCAGCAAAGAGTTGTCCCTTTGTAATTGGATCCTTGGTACAGCCTTAACGCATGGGGCCTGGAACGGGGGCAGTGTGGAGTGAAACAGACTGCTGAGAGTCTGGAGTCACGTGTAGGCCAGACCGGGTAAAGGATGCAGCTGGGACTATTGAGTGAATCTTTTCCCACAATGGCAGTTTCCTTCCCTAAAAAGGGCGTGAGTGAATCAGATTGGGGTTTTCTCTCTCCCCTCCCCCCTCCCTCCCCCCCACAGAAAATGGTTTCATCTTTAGATTCTGACCGTATTCCAATTCCGCCATCTGCCGCGGTGGTATTCAAACCCAACAGATTCGAGAACTGGGTTGATAGTCCAGTCGATCACGGCACTCGGCAGTCGCTTTGTCAGTCCCCCTGCGATGTCATGTGAAATCGCTGGTGGCACCGGAGGTGGGAGGAGCGGGTGAAAGCCTTCCCGCACTCGGGACAGCAAAAGGGCCTCTCCCCCGTATGGACTCGCTGGTGTGTCAGCAGGGAGGAGGAATCGCTGAAGGCCTTCCCGCACTCAGGACAGCTGAAGGGCCTCTCCCCCGTATGGACACGCCGGTGGGTCAGTAGGGAGGATGAATCGCTGAAGGCCTTCCCACACTCAGGGCAGGTGAAAGACCTCTCCCCCGTGTGGATCCGCTGGTGCCTAAGCAGGGCAGAGACCTGGGTAAAGCCCTTCCCGCACTTGGGACAGGAGAACGGACTCTCCCCGGTGTGGATGCGCCGATGAATCTCCAGGTCAGACGGAGTACGGAAGCCTTTCCCACAGTTACCACACTTCCACGGTTTCTCCATGTCCGAAGCTTCAGCCACAAGCAAATGCGTGTACTGCCCCTCCCTGCTGTGAATTCCTCTTTCCAGGCCGTATAACAGTTTCAGGCTCCACACTCAGTGCGCAGCAACAGTAGGGTCTCTCATCCAGTCCCACTGATCATGAAAATGTACTGAAATAGGAACCAAAAAGCTTTGCTCCTTCTCACAGAATTGTAATCAAAAATCGTGGCTGTCCCAATCGATTGAGTGACTGTCAGATATTGACGTGAAAGTGAGGACCGCAGACGCGGGAGAGTCAGTGTTGAAAAGTGCGGCACTGGAAAAGCACAGCATGTCAGGCAGCATCCAAGGAGCAGGAGAGTCAACATTTCAGGCATAAAGCCTTCATCTGTCCATTTTCAAACTTCTGTCTTCGGATCTTCAAATACTCTGGAAAAAGAAATTACAAAAGTCATCACTGTCAGTGCAGGGTAGAAATTCAGAACAAGCTATTCTACTTTCTGTGGAGCATTCTTTTCTTTTGTTATTCCACAAAATTGAATGCAACATCCTTCTCTCTTTCTCTCTCTCTCCCCTCCCCCTCCTCACTCCGCTCTAAGTAATTCTCCTGAAGGTGCTGATTCAAGATCAGAACAGCAAAAACGTCAAGACTTATATATTGGATAACTCCACCTGAAAGTTAACATCTTTCACAACATTGGGACATTGCTGAGAGTGAGCAGGTCTGATTTTGGGAAGCAAAACAAAATGTGTCAATTCAGGATGAATCGGGAATGCATCTTGAGGAATAACCAGACACATCAAGGTATTAACACAGACACCAGAGAGAAACTGAACAGAAGAGACGTGGCAAACGTTAGTAGAAAGCCAGAGTCATTAAGATATACTGCACAGTAACAGACCTTTTGGTCCAATTCGTCTATGCTGACCAGATATTGTAAATCAATTTAGTCCGATTTGCCAGCACTTGGCCCATATCCCTTGGCCAATCCACCATGCCTTGCACATCCCTGGACACTATGTGTAAGTTAGCATGGCTAACCCACACAAACCTGCACCTACTTGGGCACGATGGGTACTATAACATGGCCAATCAACCCTCACCTGCACATCCCTGGGCACTATGCATAATTTAGCGTGATCAATCCACCCTAACCTGGGCACAGTTAAAAATCACAAACGCGGGTTATAGTCCAACAGGTTTATTTGGAAGAACAATCGTTCGGAGCACTGCTCCTTCATCAGGTGGTTGTGGAGAATAAGACCATAAGGCACAGAATTTATGGAAAAACATTTGTGCCTGCCACTGAAATGATATATTGAACAAATCTGGATTGTTCAGTCTTTCATCTTTTAGAATGGATTGCAGGTATCATTAATATGTAAATCCCAGAACTTCCTGTAAGGCACCCTCTCAAGATAACATAAGGCTTTACAACAAAAGGTGGCATCTCAGCTCAGACAATGCATTAAAGGTATGAGGTCAGAGTTTGCCTGTATCTCAGTCTTGACTCAGACTGTTTCTATTTCCAAAGCAGGAATTTATAAAATATTATCTGGATTGACTGCCTGCATGAACTGCCGAGTCTCATCCACCAGCTGAAATGACTGGATAGTGAGGGCTTGATCCCCACAGTGCAATGAATTCCCACTTTCCACCAAAATCCCAAATGTCCACACTCACTCAGTTGCTCTCTCATAAATCAAATATTTCACTGTAACTTCTTCTGCTCCCAGCCTCCAGTCTTCACAACCACACTTCTGCTTTCACCGAAGACAATTAGTCATACAGCACGGAAACAGACCCTTTGGTCAAACTCGTCTGTGCCAAACAGATATCCGAAATTCATCTAGTCCCATTTGCCAGCATGTGGCTCTTATGGTTCTAAACCATTCCTATTCGTGTACCCAACCAGATGCATTTTAAATATAATTGTACCAGCCCCACCACTTCCTCTGGCAGCTCATTCCATACATGCACAACCCTCTGTGTGAAAACGTTGCCCCTCAGGGCCCTTTTAAATCATTCCTCTCTCACCTCAAACATATGCCCTCAAGCTTTGGACTCTCCTACCTTGGGGAAAAGACCTTGGATATTCACCCTATCCATGCCCGTTATAAACCTCTATAAGGATGCCCCTCAGCCTCCGATGCTCCAGGAAAAATATCCTGGATCTACTCAGCCTTTCCCTGAAGTTCAAACCCTCCAAGTCTAGCAACATCCTCGCAAATCTTTTCGGACCCCTCTCAAAGTCTCACAAGTTCTTTCCGAAAGCAGGGAGACCAGAACTGGATGCACTATTCCAAAAGTCGCCTTACCAAGTTACAGCCACAACATGATCTCCCAATGCCTGTACACAATGCTCTGACCAATGAAGGAAAGCATAGCAAACACATTCTTCACTATCCTGTCTACCTGCGACTCCACTTCCGCCTGGGCAGCCTATAGCCCAGCGGACTCAACATTAAGTTCTCCAGTCTCAAATAACCTCACTTCCCATCTCTTCCTCCCCCCCCCCCCCCCACCACGACTCCCTTCTCAGCCCCTCCCCCTCATTTCCACTCCTCCTTGTCACTAACCAGATTTATTTCTCCCATTCACCAACCAGGTCAGACCTTTCACCTATCCCCACTTCACCACCTTGCCCCCAGGACACCCTTTATCTGCACCCATCCCCAATCCTGAAGAAGGGTTACACCTGAAACGTCGACTTCTCCACCTCCTGATGCTACCTGGCTTCTTCTGTTCTTCCAGCCTCCTGCCTGTCTATTTTGCCAATTGCGACACAGACGTGGAGCAACGTTTCCAGAGTCTGTCCCCAGCCCGATTCACTCCCTTTCCCTTCAGTTGCTGCAAGTCAACAACTGAACCCCAGAATGAAAAAAAAAATGGAAAAGGTGGTGAGAAAAGAGAGTGCCGTACTCACAGATGTTGGACAGAGGAAGGAGATTGCAGTCTGGGGTGAAGCTCAATCTTCATTCAGAGAAACAGGAGCAGCAGCATCTTCAGAAACTCATGGTCCAACTTCCGCATTCAGACAATGGGATGTCTCTGATTAGCAGGAGGACTAGTCTCCTTCCGGTCCTCCAGAACTCCCTATTGGTCAATCAAAAGAAGATTGCGCGCCTTTTTGTGCGGACTGCGATGAGCATGCCCAGTATTTTGCTGACACCCGGCGAGCATGCGCACGACATTGCTGACACCGTCAAACATGCGCTGTATACTCTATCGGGATGCTGGTGTTACTGACAGATTTTAAGTGTCCAAATGCCAATAGGAAAAAAAGGGGTAGAGCCACAATATTTTTTTCTCCGTGGTTCGACATTTGATTGGTTTTGCATTTTGTCTCGCTGCTCAACTTTTGTCTTCTCCGCATGTTGAGAGAGTCTCCCCGTGAGCTGACTTTGGGCAGCGCTTTAACCAGTTACACAGACTGAAGAAACATTACACTATTCGCAGGAGGGAGTGACTGTACACGTTTTCTGAGTGTGATCCCAATTTCAATTGTTCATCGGAAACACAGAACCAAAAGGACACCAGAACTGCGGAGAATTTGGGGAAATGTGGGGACTGAGGGAAGGAATTCCATTCCCTGGGGGCACTGGAGATTCATCAGCTCAGTCGCAGTGCGGAGAGGCCGTTCTTCAAAAAATTATTACAACATTATTTCCCATTGACAAAAACACATTCACGCTGCCTGATTACCTTGAACTTATACAAGTGCTCTGTCATAATATCTTTGATAATAGCTTTGAACATTTTCCCCATTACATATGTTAAGTTAAATGGTCTCCCTTTTTGAAGAAAGGATTTGTCCAATCTTAAAAAAAACCACCCCTGAAACTAATGAGGTTTGGAAATTAAAACCAATACATTAACTATTACGGGGAAGTGGAGTTGAAATGCCTATTAGCCATGATTGAATGGCGGAGTGGACTCGATAGGCCGAATGGCCTTACTTCCACTCCGATGTTTTATGGTCTTATTTCACGCCCTAATTTCTCTTTCAGAGTCGAGGATGAATTCCTTCAAATACCCGGGACTTATCAGCTCAGAGTTCCAACAGTTTACTCAGTACTAGTTCCCTGGTGATTGTAATTTTCTTCAGTTCCTCCCTCCCTTTCAATTCCTGATTTACAGCTAGGTCTAGGGTGTTACTTGTATCCTCTCAAGCGAAGTCAGATTCAAACTCTTTTTAATTCATCTGCCATCTCTTTATCCTCCATTACTGAATCCCCAGACTCATTTTCTGCAGAACCAACACTTATTTTGTTAACTATTTTTAAGAAAAGCTGACAAAACTTTCCACCCTGTTTTCATATATTTTTTAGCTAACTTTCTAACCCTAATTGTCGTGCTACTGCCTGCATTATTTCTGATAGTTTGCCATAGCTCTCAACTCTAGCATCAACTTGTCTGCGTATTCTATTGAACTGACCTTGATTAAGTGTTGCAAAACACACAAGGGCAAATCTTTCCTCTCCAGAAAGTCTTAGTACTTAACACGATAAAATTCACTTTGAAATATTGCGCATCCAAATTTTACCAAGCACGTACTACAGATTCAACATCCCACAATGACACCCAGTTTTGTTATGATCTTTAATTCTGAAGAGAAATTTGAATACCCAGTGATTAACTGGAAGAACTCTTCATTCAGATTTCACATTTTAAAACAAATAAAAATGACCAATTAACTGGTGTAACTTAGCAGAATGGGATGCATGGCCTTAAATTGTAAATCTAGTTTTCTTTACATCCCTGCAAGAGTTCCCAAGAATCTTTACAAGAGTCTTGATAGTTCATTCACTTGCTGGGAATAGTCCAAGGGATACAACATCTCTCGAAGATTCACTTAAATCCTTCTCAGGATTCCAAGTATTCCTGGTAATTGTATGTGGGAAAAGATCTGCCACCCTGGCAACCCACAATAGGCCCACAAAAGCAAAATTGGCCAAACTGTACCAAAACACCCAGAATGCCTTAGCAGGGACCAAGCAGGCTGACAAGTGAAACTAGACAGCACTTGCAGACAAGGGAATACCTGTACACCTCAAGTACCCACTAACAATGACAGAATACCACAGCTATCCCAAAGCCCTGAGGGCAGTTTCACAACCCAGCAGTACCAAAGCCACACAAAAGGACAGGTCAGACAGAGAGGCACCAGCAAGAGCATTGCTCCCAGGACAGGACAATGGAAGCACCTCACCGTTTCAGAGGAGACATTAGCACCTACACAAACAGATACACGCGCTCTCATGCACACACACTCTCTCATGCATGCACACACAGGTCTATGGGGTGAATTTACATTTGCAGATACATTCAATTTTGATCAAAAAGCACACAACCTGCAGGCAGTTGATACATGTAATATTTGTAAATTCCTCCTTTGGAAATAGAACCAGTCTGATTCAAGATTGGGATACAGACAGACTCAAACCTCACACATTTCATTGTTGTCTGAACTGAGATGAAACCTATTTATATAAACCTTTATGTCATCTCGAGAATCTGACTTCAAAGACTTTCTGGGATTTACACATTAATGAACTAAAACTTGCAACCTATTCTAAAAGACAAAAGACTTCACAACAATCTAGGTTTGTTCAATATATCCGATCAGTTGCACTATACTGTGATCTTTTGCTATAAATTCTGTCTTATGATCCTGCTCCACAGCTTCCTGATGAAGGAGCAGCGCTCCGAAAGCTAGTGGTTCCAAATAAACCACGATAAGCTGATGTGTGATTTTTGAACTTGATCCAACCCAGTCCATCTCTGGCTCCTCCATATCATTTCGAGTGAAGGCAGCCCCCACCTCCCGGTGCTGCCAGGAAACTTTACAATGCTGAGGGAATGGTGCAGGACCTGCACTCATGAAAAATTTACAATTTCTAACGATACTAGCTCCTCATTCACTGCTCCATCTGATACATGACATTGGAAACTTAGTGCAGGAGGTTGAAAGAAATGAGCAGCTTTAAAACAAAAACCTCTTGGAGCTCAAAGCCTTCAATGAAAGTCTGAGCCCAGCGGTAAGTTCAGGTAACCTTTATCAAGACCCAACTTTATTACAGCTTCAGATCCCCCCAGCAAAAAGGCGTAGAAAAAGTAGCTTTTTTAAAAAAAAAACAGCTCAAGGTCAAAGAGTACACAGTCCCCCCACCCCCAACTTTCTTTACTATTAATCAGCACCAAGTTATCCCTTTGGAATTGGATCCTTGGTACAGCCTTAACCCGGAGGAAGTATTGCCTCACTCAGCAATTTCAACCCAGACCCTGTATCCAAGTAAGTTTCTCCCTGTTCATTTCCGCAGGTGGGGGAGTCAACCACACAGCTGTGGGTCTGGAGTCACATGTAGGCCAGCCCGGGTAAAGGATGGGACGACTGAATGAACCCTTTCCCACACGGCAGTTTCCTTTCCTAAAAAAGGACATGAGTGAATCAGATGGGGGTTCTCATGCCCCCACCCCCAAAAATGGTTTCATCGTTAGATTCCGAACTCCAGACTTCTGACCGAATTCCAATTCCGCCATCTGCCACGACGGGATTCAAACCCAGGGGTCCAGTCAATAATGGGACTCTGCCATTGCTCCTTCAATCCCCCTGCCATGGCATGTGAACTCGCTGGTGCCTCTGCAGGTGGGAAGAGCGGGTGAATCCCTTCCCACACTGAGAGCAGGTGAATGGCCACTCCCCAGTGTGGACCCACTGGTGGGCCAGCAGGGTGGAGGCCTGTGCAAAGCCCTTCCCACACTCAGGGCAGCTGAAGGGTCTCTCCCCTGTGTGGACCCGCTGGTGCTTCAGTCTGTCGGATGAATTGCTGAAGGCTTTCCCGCACTCGGGGCAGGTGAAGGGCCTCTCCCCGGTGTGGACCCGCCGGTGGGTCAGCAAGGTGGAGGCGTGGGTAAAGCCCTTCCCACACTCGGGGCAGCTGAAGGGCTTCTCCCCCGTGTAGACCCGCTGGTGCTTTAGCCTGTCGGAGGAATTGCTGAAGGCTTTCCCGCACTTGGGGCAGCTGAAGGGCCTCTCCCCCGTGTGGACCCGCTGGTGCCTCAGCAGGGCTGAGGAATTGCTGAAGGCCTTCCTGCATTCGGTGCAAAGGAACGGCCTTTCTCCGGTGTGGACCTGCTGGTGGGTCAGCAGACTGGAGGCCTGGGTAAAGCCCTTCCCGCATTTGGGACAGCTGAAGGGTCTCTCCCCTGTGTGGACCCGTTGGTGCTTCAGCAGGTCAGAGGAATTGCTGAAGGCCTTACCGCACTCTGTGCAGGGGAACGGCCGCTCCCCGGTGTGAGTGCGCCGATGAATCTCCAGGGCAGACGGGAAATGGAAACTTTTCCCACAGTCACCACACTTACATGGTTTCTCTACGGGGCAGGATCCCTCAGGTTTCTCCATAGCCAAAACTTCAGCTGCGCACAAACATGTGGAGAGCCCCTCCCTGCCTTGAATTCCTCTTTCCAGGTCATATAACTATTTCTGGCTCCACACTCAGTGTACTGCAACCATACGGTCTCTCATCCAGTCCCACTGATTCTGAAAACATATAGAAGCAGGAACCAAAAAGCTTTGCTCCTTCTCACAGAATCACAGTCGAAAATTGTTGTGTTCCCAATGGATTGAGTGACTGTCAGACATTGACATCAAAGTGAGGTCTGCAGACACTGGACACTCAGTGTTGAAAAGTGCGGTGCTGGAAAAGCACAGCAGGTCAGGCAGCATCCGAAGAGCAGGAGAGTCGATGTTTCAAGCATAAGGCCTTCATCTGTTGATTTTGAAACTTCTGTCTTCAGATCTTCAAATACTCTGTAAAAAAAATTACAAAAGTCATCACTGTCAGTCCAGGGTAGAAATTCAGAACAAGCAACTCTCCTTTCTGCAAAACGTTCTTTTCTTTTGTTATTCCACAAAATTGAAAGCATCATCCCACTCTCACTCTCCCTCTCACTCCCCCTTCTGTTCTCACTCCACTCTAATTCTCCTGAAGGTGCTGATTCAGGATCTTACAGGGGCAGAAAAGCAAAAATGTCAAGACTGACATCTCTCTGAATTTTGGATAGCTCCACCTGAAAGTTAGTTTCTTTCCCAACACTGGAATACTGCTGAGAGTGAGCAGGTCTGATTTTGGGAAGCAAAAACTGTCAATTCAGGGTGAACCTGCAATGCAGCTTCTTGATGAACAATGAGACATGAAATGGTTAACGTCCCCAGGTAGGGGGAGAAAACAAGACGTCAAGGTATTGACACCGACACCAGAGAGAAAGTGAACATGCCGACCAGATATCCAGAATCAATCTAGGCCTATTTGCCAGCACTTGGCCTATATTCCTTTAACCCCTTCCTATTCATATACCCATCCAGATGCCTTTTAAATGTTGTGATTGTGCCAGCCCCCACCACTTCCTCTAGCAGCTTGTTCCTTACACACACTGCCCTCCTAATGAAAACGTTGCCCGTTATGTCCCTTTTAAACCTTCCCTTCCCCACCCCACCCTTAACCTATTACCCTTACATTCTGGAGTATCCCATCTCAAGGAAAAGACCTTGACTATTTACCCTATCCATGCCTCTCATGGTTTTATCAACTTCAGCCTCCAGCATGCAAGGGGAAACAGCCCCAGTCTGCTTGGCCTCTCCCTATCACTCAAACCCTCCAACCCTGGCAACATTCTTGTAAATCCTTTCTGAACCTTTTCAAGTTTCACAACATACTTCTGATCGGACTGAGACCAGAACAGCACACAACATTCCAAAAGTGGCTATGGTTCTGCTGAACAATGGCAATTTAATTCCAAAATATTAATTTCTTCATGAGAAGGGAATAATTGGCATTGTAGCTGTAAGAGGTCTCTTGCAGAAGAGTGAAGAACCAAGTGAGAGAACTTTCCATTAAAATGGAGAGGAACAGAGGTGATTCTGTGACTGGGGACTTATATCTAAAGCAAGGAAATTACAACGGCAGAGGCACAAACAGGCCACAACAAATGAGGGAACATTATTGAAAGAAATGACAAACATTTAAAGAGCACCTGGAGGAACTGCAACAGTTGGCCATTCCTGTCTGAAAAAATAAAACACAGAAGGTGGCACAGCCACGGCTAACAAGGGACATGATGGATAGGACGAGATCCAAAGAAGTGGCGTACAAATTGGCGAAAAATAAAGTACCAGATCTGAAGACTGCGAGCAGTTCAGGTTTCAACAAAAGGATTGATCAAAAGGGGAAAATGGGTATGTGAAGATAAAAAAAGATTAGAGAAAACAATAACAACTAGAACAGGCAAAGTTCTCATGTGGAACAAAGTGATGGCAGACCAATTAACCACATATGTTGCTTCTATCATCAGAAAGGAGGACACAGGTAACATCCCCAAAATGTTGGGGAACACATGGTCCACTGAGAGCAGAACTGAAGGAAATGAGTAGTTGTGGGGAAATGGTGTTGGGGCAATTGATGGGATTAAAAGTTTACAAATCCCGGTGCTGGTAACCCACACCCCAAACTATGGTCCGAGGTCATGCAATTGGCAAATCTTGGGCTGATCTTAGCAGAACTATTTAATGGTAAGGTCCTACGGAGTGTTGCTGAACAAAGTGACCTTGGAGTGCAGGTTCATAGCTCCTTGTAAGTAGAGTTGCAGATAGATAGGATAGTAAAGAAGGTGTTTGGTATGCTTTCCTTTATCAGTCAGAATATTGATACAGGAGTTGGGAGGTATTGTTTGCGGCTGTACATGACATTTGTTGGGTCAATTTTGGAATATTGCATGCAATTCTGGTCTCCTTCCTATCAGAAGGATGTATGAACCTTGAAAGGGTTCAGAAAAGATTTACAAGGATGATGCCAGGGTTGAGGGATTTGAGCTATAGGGAGAAGTTAACAGTCTGGCGGTTTTCCGTGGAGAGTCGAACACTAAGGGGTGACTTTATAAAGGTTTATAAAATGATGAGGTGCACGGATAGAATAAATAGACAAAGTCTTCTCTCTGGGGTGGGGGAGTTGATAACTACAGAACATAGGTTTAGGATGAGAGGGAAAAGATTTAAAGGAGACCTAAAGGGCAACCTTTTCATGCAGAGAGTGGTAAGTGTATGCAATGAGCTGCTGGAGGAAGTGGAGGAGGCGAGTGTAATTCCAACATTTAAAAGGCATCTGGATGGGTATATGAATAGGAAGAGTTCGGAGGGATATGGGCCAGTGCTGGCTCAAGTTAACCCTCCTCCTGTATTGAATTTTAAATCTATCCTCATCATGTCTTTCCTCCACTCCTGGCGTTCTCTTTTCCCAGTCTACAAACTGAAAATAACATCAACACATCAATGCTCTCCTGGTCACTGCGATCTTGGAAGTACCCAGCGCCACAAATGATCAGATTCATTCACCTCAAATTCAGAGTCCGCCTTCGTGTCATTCTAGATCTCTCTCCCTCCCTCCCACTCCCTTTTCCTGTCTGAAGGCCACACAGACCAAGCTCAGGGACAGGTCTCTGAGTGAAATGAGGAAATTCTAGTTGAATGACACCAACTGTCATTTCTCTCCCGGAAATGACGACTGATGGTGCCCTCACCAAGATGGCCGCCCGCGCTCCCCGCCCCAAGTCAACATGAGCCTTATCCTTACAATGATGGCGCCCTGTTGCCCGGGCAACACGAGAGCTCCTCCGGCGGTGAAGTGGGCCTGGGGAGGTTTTATTCACGGCCTCAGGCCTCCCCCGAGGAGTTTATAAACTCCCCAGTCTCCCTCCTCCCGCGGTTTCCAATCCTACCCTGTCTCACCCTGTTCTGAAGAAGGATCACTGGACCCGAAACGCCTCCTCGATTTCTCTCGACAGGCGCTGCCGGACCTGCTCAGCTTTTCCAGCGATTTCTGTTCTTGTTCCTTCAGCCGCCGGCGCCATTTCGCTCACATTCACCACACGCATGCGCACTACCAGGGCCCCATAGAGAGGTTTCTCGATCGCATGGGATCGTGGGAATTGAAGGCGCCATTAATGTCATGAAATCTAGTATCCCATATGCCTTCTTAATTGTCCTATTCATGTGTTAATGAAGTACACGTCAGGGGCAAATCTTTCAGCGATTTTAGATTTATGCATTGAGTGCAACACTGCAGGTGTTTAACTCTAACCTCTAGTTCCAATTCAGTGTCAGTATAATCACTCTTTATCTGTTCTCAAATAAGCACCGAATCAATGCTCTCCATCTGACCCTTCTTAACGTTGATCTTCTTTAGTTTGCAGATTCCAACCCGCTGTTTCAATAATTTATTAAAATCTATTTCTGGTACATGGGCGTCGCTGGCTGGCCAGCATTTGGTTCTCCTTGAGAATGTGATGGTGAGCTGCCTTCTTGAACCTTTGCAGTCCACATCCTGTACGGTGACCCACAATGTCTTGAGGGAAGGAATTCCAGGATTTGGACCAGTGACACTGAAGGAACAGTAATACATTTCGAAGTCAAAATGGTAAGTGGCTTGGAGGGGTACTTGCAAGAGGTTGTGTTCCCATGTATCTGTTTTCCTAGTCCTTCTAGATGGAAGTGGTTGTTCGTTTGAAAGGCAATTTGTAAGGTGCTTTGGTAAATTTTTGCAGTGCGTCTTGTAGATACTACACACTACTGCTTCTGAACAGTGGAATATGGTACCAATCAAGCAGGCAACATTGACCTGGATGGTATGAAGCGTTTCAACTACAGTTGAAGCTGCAACCCCATCCAAGCTAGTGGGGAGTATTCCATTACACTGCTGACTTGTGGCTTGTAGAAATTGGAACACGTTTTGGAGAGTCAGGAGGTGAGTTACTCACTGCAGTATTTCTGGCCTCTGACCTGCTCTTGTAGCCACTATGTATATACGGTTCATCTAGTTGAGTTTCTGTTCAATGGTAAACTCCAAGGCTGTTGATCGTGGGGTACTTAGTGACAGTAACATTGTTGATATCACAGGTCAGTGGTCAGATTATCTCTTTTGGGGATGAGTCATTGTGTGACAATTGCGTGGCATTCATGTTACTTGCCACTCATCAGCCCATTGGATATGGTTAAGATCTTGTAGCATTTCAAACTGAACTGCTTCAGTTTATGAGGAGTTGTTTTTCGTGCTGAACATCTGCAATTATTGCAACATCTCCACTTCTGAACTTATGATGGAGGAAGGTCATTGATGAAGATGGTTTGGCATATGAACTCCTGCAGAGATGTCCTGAAGCCGAGATGACTGACCTCCACAAACCATAGCCATCTATCCATGTGCTAGGTATGACTTAACAATTAAGACATACAAAACTAATTGAAGGAATAGGTATGAGACAACCCTCTTCAGGGTGTCTCCAGTGCAGGTTTTTCTGTTCTTGAAACAATCTGATAAAAGTTGACATTCATCAGCCTTTTGATCTTGGCAGTTTCCTTTCTCACCAACATTTGTTTCACATTAGCAAGTTGAATTCTTCTGCAGTTTTCAGGAAAACGTTTTACAGAAGGTAACATTCTTAATATCTGTGTAATGTTCCTTGGGAAAACTGTCTATAGTCCACCAGTTGGAGACAATTTCTCTGAAAAGGTTTGTCAAATGCCCTGCTTCCACAAGACCCAGTGTTCCCAAAGTTGAAGTACTTTTAACAGCCCCTTTATATTTTCCAGAATTCCCATGATAGGAGACATGTGCCACTTATACCCACCACAAATCTCCTGAAACTGGGTGCACTACAAAAGTCCAGCAGGAAGATTATCAGTAAAACGATCTGGTTTCAATCATAGAGTTATAGACATCCAGAGACACACTGCACGGAAACAGACCCTTTGGTTGAAATCATCCATGCTGACCAGATGTCCAAGCTGACCCAATCCCAAGTTCCAGCCTTTGGCCCATATCCCTGCCAGATGCCTTTTAAATATTGTAATTGTACCCATCTCCACCACTTCCCTGGCAGCTTGTCTCTCTCTCACACACACACACACACACACACCACCCTCTGCATAAAAAGATCGTCCTTGAGGTCACTTATTCCCTTCTTGCTACCCACAGTACCTCCTTTCCGTCACCCCCCCCCCCCCCCCCCAGCATCCCCTGTCCATCCACAGCTCCTCCTGTCCATTTCCACTCTGCTACCCACAGTGCCCCATGTGCATTTCCCTCTCCGTGCCCTCTGACCCCATCTATCCTCCCTCTCTCCCCTCACCCTCCGCTCTCCATCTCTCTGTTCCCTGTCTATTCTCTCTCTCCACCAACTCTCTGCTGCTCATTCTTCCACCGCCCCCACCCATTCCTTGCCACTCATTCTCTCTCTCCATCCATCCTCGGCCCCCGTCCATTCTCTGTCTCTCCTCGCATTCTGCACCCCACACCATTCTCTCTCCTGCCCCCCCCCCCAACACTCTAGCCCCACATTCTCCCTCTCAGACCCTTCCCCCCCATTTTCTTGGTCCCCCATGCTCTGCCCTGCAGGCCTTTCTCTCCCACCACTAAGTCCTTCTCCTCTCCCTCACCCTCTGCTCCCCCGTCCATTCTCTCTCTCTGTTCTCCACAGCTCCACCCAGCCCCCGTCCATTCTCTCTATTCTCCCAGCCCCCGTCCATTCTCTTTCTGTTCTCCCCAGCCCCACCCTCTAGCCCCCATCAATGAGAGGAAGGAATCTGGTTGATGGCAGGGAGGAGGAGAAGCGAGAAAGATAGGGAGCTTATTTGAAATTGAGTTCCCCAATGTTGAGTCCTCCCAACTCTACGCAGCCCGGGCGGAAGATGAGATGTTGTTCCTCCAATTTGCAGTTTGATTCATTGTGGTAAGGGAGGAGGCCAAAGATGGTTATGTCAGAAAGGGAGTGGGAAGGGGAATTAAAATGGCTGGTGACTGGGAGGTCTGGTCGGTCTGTGCGGGCCCAGGCACGATGCTGTTCTCCAAGTCTCCCGATGTAGAGAAGTCCACAATTGGCAAACACATGGCAAATGCAGTACCAAAATGTAAAATTATAGCCTCTGCTGTGAAAAAAAAGCAGAAAGGAGGTGTATTGTTTAAATGGAGATGTATTGGGATGAGGAGAAAGTGAGGACTGCAGATGCTGGAAATCAGATTTGAAAAGTGTGGCACTGGAAAAGCACAGCAGGTCAGGCAGCATTCAAGGAGTAGGAGAGTTGATGTTTTGGGCATGAGCCCTTCACCAGGAATGATGTGTGAATGTAATTGAAACCAGTCAATACCAGTTGTCAGACAGATGCAGCAAGCAATCAGCAAGGCAAGTGGTATTTTAACAAGAGGAATTGAGTTCAGAAGTGGGATGTCTTCCTGCAGTTAGGGGGTCATTGAATGTATTCAAGGCTGAGTTTGTCTGATTTTTGAACAACAAATAAGTGGATGTTTATGGAGGAAGGCAAGGAAATGGTTTTAGAACAGTTTCAGTCCAACTAGTCCATGCTGACTATGTTTCCAAACTAAATTAGTCCCAGCTGCCTGTGTTTGGCCCATATCCCTCCAAACATTTCCTATTCATGTACTTGTCCAAATTTCTTTAAAATGTTGTTGCGGTACCTGCATCTTTCCTCTGGACATTTATTCCACACACAAACCACGCTCTGTGTTTTTTAAAAACAAACTGGTGCCCCTCATGTCTTTTTAAAATCTTTCTCCACTCACTGTCAAACTTTGCTCCCTAATCCTGAAACCACCCTAGAGAAAGAAGACCTGCCGTTCACCTCATCTATATCCTTCATGATTTTATAAACCTCTATAAGGTCACCTCGCAGCCTGCTGTGTTCCAGTGAAAAAGTCCCAGCCTATCCATTTAGATGTAGTTACATTCATATCTAGTTAAGATCTGTTCAATGTTGGCGCAGGCTCAAAAAACCAAATGGCCGACTTCTGTTCCCAGTTCTCACTCTGTGTCCAGGACAGCAAGAGACTATAAGACATAGGAGCAGAGAGTAGGCCATTCAGCCCATCAAGGCTGCTCATACCATTCAATTGTGGCTCATAGGTTTCTCAATCCCATTCTCTTGCTTTCTCTCCATAACCCTCGATCCCCTTGGTACTCAAGAACATATATACTCAGTCTTAAATATACTCAGTGACCTAGCCTCTGCAACCTTCTGTGGCAATGAATTCCATAGATTCACCACTATCTGGCTGAAGAGTTTTATGTTTATCTATGTTCTAAAAGGCCTTCTCTTTACTCTGAAGCTGTGCCCTCGGGCCCGAGTCTCTAATACCAACGGAAACATCTTCCCAACATCCACTGTATCCAGGCCATTCAGTATTCTCTGTGTTTCAATTAGATCTCTCCTGAGTGTGGGCCTGTTAGTCAGCATGAAGCAGACCCTTCAGGATGACGTACAGCAGGGATTAGGTTCAGCAAATGGAAAGAGAGTATGTGGGATGGAGATTTTCAGCTTCTAGGGAATAAGAGAGGAAAGAGAGTTCATTATAAATTAGATTTGTTCAGGTGGGCCAATGGGCCGAGGAGTGGCAGATGGAGTTTAATTTAGAGAAATGAGAGGTGCTACATTTTTTAGGCCACTTTTGGAATACTGTGTTCATTTCTGGTCTCCCCCTGCTATGGCAAAGAGGTTGTGAAACTTTGGAAGTGGTTGGAGAAGATATACAAGGCTGTTGCCATGCTTGTGACCTATAGTGAGAGGCTGAAGAGGCCAGGGATAATTTCCCTGGAGAATTGGAGGCTATGGGGTGATCTTACAGATGTTTATGAGGGGCATGGATAGGATAAATACCCAAGCACTTTTCCCCAGGGTAAGGGAGTCCAAATCTAGAGGGCATATGTTTGAGGTGAGAGGGGAATGTTTTAAAAGGGACATGACCGGCAAGGTTTTCATGCAGAGGATGGTGCACGTGTGTAACAAACTACCAGATAATGACAACATTTAAAAGGCATCTGGATAGGTACATGAATAGGAAGGATTTAGAGGGATATGGGCCAAATGCGACTAGGTTAATTTAGAGTATTTGGTTGGCATGACAAGCTGGGCTGAAGGGTCTGTTTCCATGCTTTATAACTCTAATCAGCTTTGCTGAAAGCAGGAGAGTCAGAGCACTTTCAGAGCAGTTTTGCCCTTACTGGGAGCAATACACAACAGGTGCAGGAGTAGGCCATTCTGCCCTTTGAGCCTGCACCACCTTTCAATATGATCATGGCTGATCATCCTTAATCAGTATCCTGTTCCTGCCTTAGCTCCATAAACCTTGATTCCACTATCATTGAGATCTCTATCCAACTCTTTCTTAAATGAATCCAGAGACTGGGACTCCACTGCCCTCTGGGGCAGAGCATTCCACAAGGCCACCACACTCTGGGTGAAGAAGTTTCTCCTCATCTCTGTCCTCAATGGTCTACCCCGTATTTTTAAGCTGTGTCCTCTGGTTCGGCACTCACCCATCAGCGGAAACATGTTTCCTGCCTCCAGAGTGTCCAATCCTTTAATAATCTTATATGTCTCAATCAGATCCCTTCTAAACTCAAGGGTATAACAGCCCAGTTGTTCCAACCTTTCAGCGTTAGGTAGTCCCGCCATTCAAGGAATTGACTTTGTGAACCTACGCTGCACTCCCTCAATAGCCAGAATGTCTTTCCTCAAATTTGGAGACCAGAACTGCACACAGTACTCCAGGTGTGGTCTCACCAGGGCCCTGTACAGTGGCAGAAGCACCTCTTTGCTTCTATTTTTTTTTCTCTTGCACGTACACACACACAGAAGCACAGTCACACACTGATCCAATCTCCAAAAGGAAGGAAACACCCGAGTGGGCAGTGACAAGCAGTGGCCCTTCACATTAAAGGGCAATGCTGTGTGACCTCTTTGCTTCTATACTCAATTCCTCTTGTTGTGAAGGCCAGCATGCTATTAGCCTTCTTCACTACCTGCTGTACCTGCATGCTTACCTTCATTGACTGGTGTACAAGAACACCCAGATCTCTTTGTACTGCCCCTTGACGTAAATTGATTCCATTTAGATAGTAATCTGCCTTCCTGTTCTTGCCACCAAAGTAGATAACTATACATTTATCCACATTAAACTGCATCTGCCATGCATCTGACCACTCACCTAACCTGTCCAGGTCACCCTGTAATCTCCTAACATCCTCCTTGCAATTCTCCCTGCCACCCAGCTTTGTATCATCAGCAAATTTGCTAATGTTATTATTCATACCATCTTCTATATCATTAATATATATTGTAAAAAGCTGCAGTCCCAGCACTGATCCCTGCGGTACCCCACTGGTCACTGCCTGCCATTTCAAAATGGAGCCATTTATCACTACTCTTTGTTTCCTGTCAGCCAACTAACTAACTTTCAATCCAAGTTAGTACTTTTCCCTCAATAGCATGTGCCCTAATGTTGCTCAATAACCTCCTATGTGGGACTTTATCAAAAGCTTTCTGAAAGCCCAGGCACACTACATCTACTGGATCTCCCTCATCCATCTTCAGACTTACATCCTCAACAGATTCCAGAAGATTAGTCAAGCATGACTTACCCTTCATAAATCCATGCTGACTCTGACCTATTCTGTTACTACTATCCAGATGTGTCGTAATTTCATCCCCTATAATACACTCCAGCATCTTTCCCACCACTGAGGTCAGACTAACTGCTCTATAATTTCCTGTTTTCTCTCTCCCACCTTTCTTAAAAATGGTTCAAAACTAGCCACCCTCCAATCCGCAGGAACTGATCCTGAATCTATCGAACTCTGGAATATAATCGCCAATGCATTCACGATTTCTGGAGCCACCTCCTTCAGTACCCTGGGATGTAGACCATCAGGCCACGGGGACTTATCAACCTTCAGACCTAACAGTCTCTCCAACACCAATTCCTGGCAAATATAAATTCCCTTAAGTTCAGGTCCTTCAGCCACTGTTACTTCAGGGAGATTGCTTGTGTCTTCCCCAGTGAACACAGATCTGAAGTACCAAGTCAATTCTTCTGCCATTTCTTTGTTCCTCGTAATATATTCCCCTTTCTTCAAGGGCCCAATTTTAGTCTTAACCATTTTTTTGCCTTTCAAATACCTAAAAAAGCTTTTACTATCCTCCTTTATATTCTTGGCCAGTTTACCTTCGTACCTCATTTTTTCTCTGCGTATTTCCTTCTTAGTAATCCTCTGTTGTTCTTTAAAAGCTTCCCAGTCCTCCATTTTCCCACTTATCTTTGCTATGTTATCCTTTTTCTCTTTTAACTTTATATGTTTCTTAACTTCCCTCATCAGCCACGGCCACCCATGCCTCCTCCTAGGATCTTTCTTCCTTTTTGGAATGAACTGATCCAGAATCTTCTGCATTATACACAGAAATATCTGCCATTGTTCCTCCACTGTCATCCCTGCCAAGGTATTGCACTATTGAACTTTGGCCAGCTCCTCCCTCATAGCTCCATGGTTCCCTTTATTCAACAGAAATACTGTCACTTCTGATTGTATCCTTTCCCTCTCAAATTGCAGATTGAAGCGTATTGTATTATGGTCACTACTTCTCAATGGCTCCTTCACTTCGAGGTCCCTGATCAATTCTGGTTCGTTGCACAGAACAAGTTACAGTGAAATATTTAATTTGTGGGACAGCAACTGAGTGAATGAGTACATCCAGAATTTTAGTGGAAAGTGGGAATTCATTGCACTGTGGGGATGAAGTGCTTTACCGGCAGTAAGTACAGTTTGCTGAGTGGGGTGCTAAGTGAAGGGTTAGGTGGGTTCTTGTTTTAAACTGCTCATTTCTTTCAGCCTCCAACATTGTATTTCCACTGCTGTACATCAGAAGGAGTGAATCAGTCACTGTTATCATTAGAAACCTTACGGTTTTCAGTACCTCAGGTATTACATTGTTTTCAAAGTTTGGGAGAAGATTTGTAGCTCGGGTGCTCATTGTTGTGGTTCTGTTCGCCGAGCTGGGAATTTGTCTTGCAAACGTTTCGTCCCCTGTCTAGGTGACATCCTCAGTGCTTGGGAGCCTCCTGTGAAGCGCTTCTGTGCTGTTTCCTCCGGCATTTATAGTGGCCTGTCTCTGCCGCTTTGGGTTGTCAGTTCCAGCTGTCCGCTGTAGTGGCCTGTATATTGGGTCCAGGTCAATGTGTTTGTTGATAAAGTCTGTGGATGAGTGCCATGCCTCTAGGAATTCCCTGACTGTTCTCTGTTTGGCTTGCCCTATAATGGTAGTGTTGTCCCAGTCGAAGTCATGTTGCTTGTCGTCTGTGTGTGTGGCTACTAAGGATAGCTGGTCATGTCGTTTCGTGGCTAGTTGGTGTTCATGGATACGGATCGTTAACTGTCTTCCTGTTTGTCCTATGTAGTGTTTTGTGCAGTCCTTGCATGGGATTTTTGTACACTACATGAGTTTTGTTCATGTTGGGTATCAGGTCCTTCGTTCTGGTGAGTTGTTGTCTGAGCGTGGCTGTTGGTTTGTGTGCTGTTATGAGTCCGAGTGGTCGCAGTAGTCTGGCTGTCAGTTCAGAAATGGTCCTGATGTATGTAGTGTGGCTAGTCCTTTAGGTTGCGGCATGTCCTCGTTACATTGTTTCCTGAGCATTTTAAAGTTTACTGACAGCAGCGGGGTTTGGGCCGTATTCACTGGAAACGATTAAGCAGACAGATAACGCACATACGAGAGGGCAGAGTGGGACTTGTCTTTTGATTTGGTGGAAGGTGGGAGGTTCTGCACGCTGAGATCCGGGGTAAACACGACTGCAATAAATCATTCAATCTCTACAGTGTGGAAATAGACCATTCAACCCCTCTGAAGAGCATGCCATCCAGACGCACGCCCACCAGCTCCCTGCCCTGTCTAGTAGTTTCTGCTGGTGGATGAGACTCGGCCATAAAATTAGGGGGAGTAGATTTAAGGAAGAGCTGTTATTCCCGGAGAGTAGTGAAGGGTGAGGGTGGATTGGCCATGCTAAATTGCCCCACATGGTCCAGGGATGCACAGATTAGGGTGGATTCGCCATGTTAAATTACCCATAGTGCCCAGGTATGTGCAGGTGAGGTATATTCGGGGGGTAAGTATCGGGCAGGAGAGGAAAGGGAATGGATGTGGGTGGGTTACCCTTCGGAGGGTCGGTGTGGTCTCATTGGGCCGGGTGACCTGCTTCTATATTGTGCGGATTCTCTGAAGAGAAAAGATTTTTGCAAACTGTGCAGAGCAGTGCGGCCTGTCAATTCGGAGCAGGCGCAGTGCGGAGCCGCCGTTCGCCCCGCCCCTTCGTCTCGTCACGCCCCGTCTCGTCGGCCGTCGCTCGACACTTGCTCCTCCCACTGTCCCGGCCGCACTCCGCCTCTGGCTCCACCCAGTCGCCCCACCCCTGACCACAATCGTCTCTGCGCCCGATCGCTCCTCCCCTTCCTTTCTCTCCCTCTGCCGCATCGTCCCATCGATGACGTCACAACGCGGAAGTGGCTCTGCTCGTTTCAGAGTAAAACCCTTTCGCTGGGCAACTCTTCAATCTAAGAGGGAGAAAATCTGTTCACTGGTAGGAACTGGAGTGAATCCAGGGAGGGAGCAGACTCTGCAAACTCAGGTATGTGCCTTAATTGTCCGGGTGAGGAGGGATGGAAGGATAGGGTGGGGCTGTTTTCCCAACCCGCGCCAGAATCTTAGGGGTAACCTTATAGACTTTTATAAAGTCATCAGGAGCATGGATAGGGTAAATAGACATGGTCTTTTCCTTTGGATGGGGGAGTCCAGAACTAGAGGGTGATTGTTTTAGGGTGAGGGCGGCGGGGGAGGGGGCGTGGAGATTTAAAAGCGACCTGAGGAGGCAACTTTTTCACAAGGTTTTGGCGGGTGTGAATGTACGGAATGACCTGCCAGAGAAAGTAGTGGAGGCTAGTACAATTACATCATTTAAAAGGCATCTGGACGGGTGTATCAAAACGAACGGTTCAAAGGGCCAGGGAACACGTGCTGGCAAATGTGACTAGATTAATTTAGGATATCTGGTCAGCACAGACACAGGCATTTCAGTCAAACTATTCTGTTTCTGTGTGTCTATCTCTATGATTCTGGCTTTCCATCAATGTTTGCCACGTCTGTATGTTCAGTTTCTCTGTCTCTGGTGTCGGTGTTAATACCTTGAAGTCTCATTATGCTCCCCTTCCTGGGGACATTAACCATTTCTTGAGGTTGTTCCTCAAGAAGCTGCATTGCAGGCTCATCCTGAAGTGGCACACTTTATTTTGCTTTCCAAATCAGACCTGCTCACTCTCAGCATTATGCCAATGACGTGAAAGATACTAACTTTCAGGTGGAGTTTCAGAGAGATAAGCTTTGACATTTTTGCTTTTCAGCACCTGTAAAATCCTGAATCAGCACCTTCAGGAGAATTGGTTAAAGTGGAATGAGAACAGAGGTGGAGAGAGAGAGAATGGGATGACGCTTTCAGTTTTGTGGAATAATAAAAGAAAAGAATGTTCACCAGAAAGCAGAACTGAAAGTGATGACTTTATATTCTCTTTTTACAGCGTTTGAAGATCTGAAGACAGAAGTTTCAAAATTAACTGTAACGTCAACTCTCCTGCTCCTCGGATGCTGCCTGATCTGCTGAGCTTTTCCAGTGCCGTACGTTTTGACAGTGACTCTCCAGAGTCAGCAGTTCTCACTTTGGTGTCAATGTCTGACGGTCAATCAATCCATCAGGACCACAACGATTTTTGACTGTGATTCTGTGAGAAGGAGCAAAGCTTTTTGGTTCCTGTTTGAGTACATTTCCTGTATCAGTGGGACTGGATGAGAGACCTACTGTTGCAGTGCACTGAGTGTGGAGCGTGTAACAGCTATACTGCCTGTTAAGAGGAAATCACGGTGCGAAGGGGCTCTACACGTGTTTGTGTGCGGCTGAAGCTTCGGCCATGGAGAAATCTGAGGAATCCCGCCCTGTGGAGAAACCATGGAAGTGTGGTGACTGCGGGAAAGGCTTCTGTGTCCCATCTGCCCTGGAAACTCATCGGCGCAGTCACACCAGAGAGAGGCCCTTCAGCTGCCCTGAGTGTGGGAAGAGCTTTACCCAGGCCTCTGCCCTGCGGACTCACCAGCGGGTCCATACAGGGGAGAGGCCTTTCCCATGTCCCGAGTGTGGGAAGGCCTTCAGCAATTCCTTCAACCTCCAGACCCACAAGCGACTCCACACTGGTGAGAGGCCATTTTCTTGCTCCGAGTGCAAGAAGGCGTTCAGACATTCCTCTGACCTGCTGACCCACTGGCGGGTCCACACGGGGGAGAGGCCCTACAGCTGCCCCGAGTGTGGGAAGGCCTTCAGCAATTCCTCCCACCTGCTGACTCACCAGCGGGTCCACACTGGGGAGAGGCCTTTCACCTGCCCCAAGTGCGGGAAGGGATTTAGTCAGGTGAGCAACTTGTGGAAGCACCAGCGTCTCCACACTGGGGAGAAGCCCTTCAGCTGCCCCGAGTGCAGGAAGGCCTTCAGCAATTCCACCACTCTGCTGACCCACCGGCAGATCCATATGAGGGAGAGGCCATTCCGCTGCACTGAGTGCGGGAAGGCCTTCAGCAATTCCTCCATCCTGCTGAGACACCAGAGGGTTCACACAGGGGAGTGGCCCTTCAGCTGCCCTGAGTGCAGGAAGGGGTTCAGCGATTCCTCCAATCTCCAGACCCACCAGCGGATCCACACTGGGGAGAAGCCCTTCGGCTGCACAGAGTGTGGGAAGGCCTTCACCTGCTCCTCCCACCTGCGGAGGCACCAACGAGTTCACGTGCCTTCACAGGGTGATTGAAGGAGCAACAACTAAGTGCCATTAGGGACTGGACTATCAACCCAGTTCCGGGGACTCCTGAGTTTGAATCCAGCCATGGCAGATCACGGAATTGGAATTCTGTCAGAAATCTGGAGTTCAGAATCTGATGATGAAACCGTTTTTAGGGTGGGGGGCCCATCTGATTCACGCATGCTCTTTTTAGGGAGGGGTACTGCCATTGTGGGAAAGGATTCATTCAGTCACCAAGCTGCATCCTTTACCTGGTCTAGCCTACACGTGACTCCAGACCCACAGCTGTGTGGTTAATACTACACTGCCCAGCACCTCCCCTCTTTCCCCCCCCCCCCAACTCAGCCCCTGGCAAATGAGCAGGGAGAAACTTACGAGAAGACAGGATATGGGTTGAAATTGCTGAGTAAGGCAATACCTCCTCCAGGTTACGGCTGTCCCAAGGATCCAATTACAAAGGGACAACTCGGTGATGACCAATAGTAAAGAAAGTGAGGTGGGATAGGGGGGTGAGGAGTATGTGTGCTTTGACCTTGAGCTGTTTAAAAAGCAGCTACTTTTTTCTACACCTTTTTGCTGGAGGATCTGAAACTTTAACAAAGTTGGGTCATAATAAAGATTACCTGAACTTACAGCGGGCTCAGACTCTCATTCAAAGCTTTGAGCTCCAAGAGGTTTTTTGTTTTGAAGCTGTTCGTTTCTTTCAGCCTCCTGCACTAAGTTTGCAATGTTGTGTATCAGATGGAGCAGTGAATGGGTAGCTAGTATCATTAGAAATTTGTAAATTTTTTAGGAGTGCCGGTACTGTGTTGTTTCATTGGCGTTGTAAAGTTTACTGGGAGGTATGGGCTGTGTTCACTAGAAACCACTGGGGTGGATAAAGTTAAAAATCACACAAGACCAGGTTATAGTCCAACAGGTTTATTCGGAAGCACTAGCTTTCGGAGCGCTGCTCCTTCCACAGGTAGCTGTGGAGCAGGATCATAAGACATAGATCTTAGAGCAAAATTCACAGTGTCATACAACTGATATCTTTTAGAATGGGTTGCAGGTTTCGGTTCATTAATATGTTACTCCAAGAACAACATCTAAGTCATGTTCCTGAGATGACTTATGGTTTTATATTTTAAAAAAAAGTGACATCTCAACTCACACAATACATTAAAGTTGTGAGGTTTGAGTCTGTCAGTATCCCAATCTTGAATCAGACTAGTTCTGTTTTTAAAGTAGGAATATATAAAATATTACATGCATTGACTGCCTGTAGATTGTGTGCTTTGTGAGCAAAATTGAAAGTATCTGCAAATATAATCCTGCCGATAAAAATTCACTCCATAAGAGTTGTGTGTGTGTGCATGTGAGTTTGTATGTGAGAGTGCATGTAAGAGTGTGTGCATGCTTGGTCGAGTGTGATGGAGTGTAAGTCTGTGAGTGTGTGAGAGTGTTAGGGTGTGCGTATATGAGAGAGGTATGAAAAAGCAAGGGGTTGCATTTTGCTAAAACGAGGAAGGACAGGGCTTGTATAGTTAAAACAGAGATGTAAGAGGGTTCAGATACATAGTGATGCAACCTGCAAAGAACTGGTAGACTGGATGGTTAAGAAGGCATTTAGCACCATTGCCACCCAGACCCACTCCCTTACTTCATATTTCTCATAGCTAATCCCCCCTACCTTGCATATCCTGAACAATAAGGGTAATTTAGCATGGCCAATCCAGCCTAACCTACACCCTAATCTAAAAACTACCTTCTCAAGAATGTAATTTAAATGCGCAACATTTCTAAGAAAAATGTCTGTCTGACTCAACATTGGGACCCAGACAGAATTCACACCTATTGTTAGAAAAGCTCTGCATTTGAATGACTTTCTTGAGAAGGTAATTAAAAACAAGTTCTGGAATTAACATGCTAAAGAGCAGAAACCCATTCTAAGAGATGAAAGATTTAATCTAAAATTGTTTAATATATGACATCTCCATGACACTGGACTCCTTTGGCTATAAATTCCACGAACATGATCTCATTCTCCACAACCAACCTGATAAAAGAGCGGTGCTCCAAACGTTCGCGTTTCCGAATAAATCTGTTGGTTTATAACCTGGTGTTGTGAGATTTTTTACTTTGTCGATGGAAACACGTGTTGTGGGACTGGTAACAGTTATTTTGTGATCTGTTCCACCTGAAATTTCTCCTCTACGCAGACAGGGGTTAGCAGTCTGTTTTTGTGCTTTTGTGAGAGATCAGGCTAGCAGTTTTTAAATCCTTATGTTCAGCAGCACAAGAAAACTGTACGTCAGTAATCGTATTTCGAGAGTGGTACTTCCAGCTCTGGTAGTCCTGTTGGGTCACCAGAGAGGGAGGGAGAGAAGATGTCACATCTAAAAAGCAAACCGAAAAGTTTTTGTTTGTTCCATCAGTTGAGTTGGTTCTACACTCAGATGAGACTGGATACTGATTTTAATGGATCAGAATTGAACACTACAATGGAACACCTTACATTTCAAGAACGTTGAAAGAGCAAATCAAACTGTAACCTTGAAGAGATATGCTTCCATTTCTAACCTTGGGTGATCCAAATGAGACATTTTTACTGATCACTCCATTTCAGAGTGCTGCTCTTTCATCAGGTGGTCATGGACAATAAGATCATGATCACAGAATTTATAGCCAAAGGAGTCCACGGTCATGGAGATGTCCTTCACTAAACAATTTTAGATTAAATCTTTCATATTTCAGAATGGGCTTCTGTTCTTTGGTACATTAATCCCAGAACTTGTTTTAAATTACCTTCAAGAATGTCATTTAAATGCAGAGCTTTTCGAACAACAATGTCAGTCTGACTCGATATTGGGACACAGACAGAATTCACACCTATTGTTAGAAAAGCTCTACATTTAAATGACTTTCTGAAATGGCTGATCTTTAACATTGAGAATAGTTACATTGATACTTTCAGACTTTAACAATGTTTCTGAATATATGTTCACTTTTTGAAAAGAACTGCTGAAATTTTTCTGAAACTTGCATCGAAACGTGCGCAGTTAGGCCACAGCCCAAGACAGGCTGTAAAGGATGAATGGCCTAATCCTCGTTTTGTGAAATTGATTCTGACTATGTAGAAATAGAGTCATAGAGTTGTAGAGCACAGAAGCAAACCCTTCAGTCCAGACAACCAAATATCCTAAATTAATCTAGTGACCCATTTGCCAACATTTGGTCCATATCCCTCTGATTCTTTTCTATTCATGTCTCCAACCAGATGCATTTTTTTCTTCTTCGGCGAACTGAAGCTGGAGAAGCCTGAAATCTTTAAAGGATTTCCTGAAAAAAACTTTTATGCAAGATTTGGCTCAGTGGTGGATTTTCTAAAGCTTTGCTATTGTAGTTGTCAATTTGTTAAAAAACTTTTCAGTTGTTGTTGTCCAAGGCAGAGTAAATATTCATTTAAGATATAATTGAGCTATATACATTCTTTACAATGTTTGTCCATCATTTAGTACATTGAGCATCATCTTTTTGTGATTCAACAGATATGATTTGAAGTGAATTCTGCAAGATACTTTTGTATTTTATCTAACTTGGCTTTGTGTTAAAGATTTCCTTTGTGACATTTTAATTAAACTATCTCAATGTATAATAATGAAACAGCTAATTTATTCTGAAATTATTTCAATTAGTTGGTCGATTGCCAAATAATAGCTGCTTAACTGTTGTAAATATTGACACCCAGGAAAGCTATTTTGTTTAATATATTTCCTTTGTAAAGATTTTATAAAACGATTGTATTTTCATATGAAATAACATTTGCAGTGTTATATTAAATGGTTGAAAGTAACTTTGCACTTAATTGTTCCATTTGGGATTAAACATAGATTATTTATCAAAATCATATTCACAATTTATGGTGAGTGTATTAACAAACAAATGTTGCCATTTGCCATTGAATTGCCTCAAACACAATTTGAAATTCTTGAATGAGTTGAATAAGGGGTACTCTGTGAATATTTATTCTGCATTTCTGAAATTCTCTGCACTGCCATTGTGCTTGGTTAAACAAGATAAGTATCCCTCCTCATAAGTTTGTATTTCTTTGATATTTCATTTGCTATTGCTATTGCCCAAATAACTTCATCAAATGCCAAAACATATTTTAGGCTGTGAATTTTCAGTCTGGAATGTTATTCAGTTGTGAACAATCTGAAGATTAATTTAAATACATATAAAAAAATTAAAGAGATTGTGATAATAGAAAGTCAACATGTAGAATTGCCAATGAAACGTAAACTAAGGCTGCTCTTAATTTGGTACAGACGAAATCGCAATCAAAATAAGTAGAAATAACGGCATTGTGCACAAAATGTTTGTAGTGAGTTCAGAATTTTTCTGATCATTTAATTCTGACACATGCAGTGATGGCAGCACCATGATCTGTTTTATTTGTTCATCGAACGTGAGCATCACTGGCAGAGCCAGTATTTTTCATCATTCCCTCTTTCCCTTGACTGCAAAGCACACAGATATGAATATTGGGTGAGAACACAATGAGGTTGAGTTGCAAGGCCTACTGTGGCATAACAAATTGTGCTGGCTTACACTGCACCCTGACAAGACAGATTTTGGGAGGAGAACAAAAATTGGAATTCCTATTTAAATATTGATGCTCCCATTTATATCTCTCAAAAGGATTTTGTTTGCTCCATAAATTTGTAATGGCTCTTCTGTTGAATTATTTCCCTGCATCCGCATATATCTGGAATCATTTTCTTTTCAAGAATTTTGTATTAACGTTTGCCACTTACTGGTGCCATCACCCCTTCAAGATCATTCCAAATCGTAATAACTTGCTTACTTTCTTAAAAATTAAATCTTCCCCCGCGCCCCAGCCCAAATCCCTTTTCTTATAAAGTGGCTGCACTGTGTGGTCATGCTTTCTAAGTATTACCATGTACTTTTAATTATGAGATTTCAATGTGTCTTTTTAAATATAAAAATGCCCCTTCAAATGTAATTATGCCCTTTAAATGTGTTGTGTTCCTCTAAGCGCAATCTTGCCTCTCGATAATGTATATTTACCCCTTGAGATATGACTGTCTCTTAAAGGGTCATTTCTACTTATAAATAGGGCAGCGTCTCTTCGAAATGTAGATTCATTTCGATATGACTGCGTCATTTTGCATATTAAGATATCCCTTTGAATGTGCCTACATCCCTTTGAAATGTAATCTTGTCCATTTCAAACTATTTGCAGAAATAGCCCGTTAAATGGCCTTTTAAAATGCAGATTTCCCGCTTCAGGGAGCAGCAGTTGTAGCGCGAGGTGTCTGTTACTTGGTGACGGTGAGGCTCCCCCGGCCCCGCCCATCCCCCTGAGCTGACGTCACGCGGGGGTGAAGGCGGTTGGGAGGAGAAGTCGCTCGAGCGGGGAAGGGGCGGCCGTTAGGAAAATGGCGCCGTGCGGCCCGGGGCAGACACCCGTCACTGGGCACCGCCGCCTTCCTGGTGCAGCTGCTGTGTCACGGCCACACCGCCCGGCTGTACAGCAGGCAGGAGCCGGTGACCATTCTGGAGGTGGATGTTCCTCAGTCATTGAAGGGGTAGGACCTGTTGAGAATGGTTAGTGAAGTGTGTGGTGTACTAAGCCTTATTAACATGGATATAGTTTGTAATTTATCAAAGTATACATTTTATTATTTAGAATGGTAGAGATGTACAGCACAGAAACAGACCCTTCGGGCCAACCCGTCCATGCCAACCAGATATCCTAAATTAATCCAGTCCCACTTGCCAGCACTTGGCTCATCTGCCTCTAAACCCTTCCTACACATAGACCCATCCAGAGACCTTTTAAGGGCTTTAACTGTAGCAGCCTCCACCACTTCCTCGGGCAGCTCATCCCATTCACGCACCACCCTCTGCATGGAAACGTTGCCCCTGAGGTACCTTTTATATCTTTCTGCTCTCACCCTGAACCTAGGCCCTGTAGTGCAGACCTTCACCCCCTACACTAGGGAGAAGACATAAGAAAGTTGAGCAGCCAGACACTATGCAAAAGCCACAAAATATCGAGCCAGATGGACAAAAAGTTGTGGTTCTACCTTTTTTTTTCTCCTATTGGCATTTGGACACTTCAAAATCTGTCAATAATACCAGCATCGCCACTGAGCATATTGCATACGTGCCTCTGTGTCAACAAGCATTGCGCACGTTCCTTGCTTTGGGTGTCACCCTTGTTCAGGACTGGGGGTGGGTGTTGGGAGAGCTGCAGAACAAGGGTGTGCTGGGAGCAGGGTGGTGAATTGGGGATAGGTGGAGACAGGTAGAGAGTACAAACTGGTTGGTCACTGGGAGGAAGGAATCTGGTTGGTGGCCGGGAGGGGTGGGGATGAGCCTGGGAAGGGATTTGAGGAGTGGGGAAGGAGGTTATTTGAAATTGGAGAACTCAGTGTTGAGTCCTCCAGGCTGTAGGCTGCTCAAGTGGAAGATGTGGTGGTGTTCCTCCAATTTGTAGTTTGGTTTGTTGTGGCAATGGAGGCGGCCTAAGATGGTCATGTCAGAAAGGGAGTGGGAAGGGGAATTAAAATGGGTGTTGATTGGGAGGTCAGGTCGGCCTCTGCAGACCCAGCTGTGACTCTCGGCGAACCATTCCCCATGTTTACCCTCTGTCCCCCGAAGACTACAATTGGCAAACACATGGCAAATACAATACCCCAATGTGAAGTTAGAGCCTTTGCGGTGTTAAAAAAATGCAGAAAAGAGGTGCATTGTTTAAATGGTGACATATTGGGATATGGAGAAAGTGAGGACAGCAGATGCTGGAGATCAGAGTCGAAAAGTGTAGTGCTGGAAATGCTCAGTCAACATTCGACGAGCAGGAGAGTTGACGTTTCGGGCACGGGCCCTTCATCAGGAATGACGTGTGGATGTACAAAGGGGCCTCAGCGTCCTTCCACAACAGTCAATGCCAGTTGTCAGGTGCAGCGAGCAATGCAAGTGGTATATTCGCAAGTGGAATTGAGTTCAGAAGTGGGGATGCCTGCATACAGTTAGGGAATTATTGAATATATTCAAGGTGGAGTTCATCTGATTTTTGAACTACAAAGAGGAGGATGTTTATGGGGGAAGGTGAGAAAATGGCTTTTAAGACCAGTACAGAACAGTTATAGAGTCATATAGCATAGAAACAGACCCTTCAGTCCAACTAATCCATGCTGACTATGTTCTCAAACTGAACTAGTCACACCTGCCTGTGTTTGGCCCATATCCCTCTGAACCTTTCCTATTCATGTACTTATCCAAATGTCTTTTAAATGTTGTTACTTTACCTGCATCCACTACTGTGTCGGGATGTTCATTCCACACACAAACCACTCTCTTTTTTAAAAAAATGCTGCCCCTCAAGTCTTTTTAAAATCTTTCTCCTCTCACCTTCAAAGTTTGCTCTCTAATCTTAAAATCCCCACATGTGGGGAATGACACCCACCATTCACCTCATCTAACCCCCTCATGATTTTATAAATCTCTAAGGTTGCCTCTCAACCTCCTGTGCTGCAGTGAGAAAAGTCCCAGTCTATCCACCTAGATGTAGGTAGATTTAATATCCAGTTATGTAGGGGACTTTGGTGGAAACTGGGAATTCATTGCACTGTAGGGATGAAACCCTACACTATCCAGACATTTCTGCTGGTGGATGAGACTAGGCCACATAATTTGGAGGACTGGATTTTGGACAGAGATGAGGAGGAACTATTTTTCCTGGATAGTCGTCAATCTATGGAATTCTCTGCCCAAGGAAGCAGTAGAGACAGCCTCATTAAGTATATTGAAGACACAGTTGGTTAGGTTTTTACATGGTAGGTTAATTAAGAATAGTTGGATAATGCAGGGAGGAGGAGCTGAGACGATAGATAGTTTTACCATTATCTTAATGAAGGGCGGATCAGGCTGGATGGGCCAAATGGCTTACTCCTGCTTGTATTACTAAGAAACTATAACCCTGCCTTTCCCATGACTAACCCACCTAACCTGCACATCCCTGGACATGATGGGCAATTTACCCTGGTCAATCCAAATCAAGACTGGTGAGCAATGTATTGATGTGGGAAATTAACATCAGAGAATGATAGAAAGGGACAAGGAGAGTAAATATACCAGCAATCAAAACTGGATTCTGAATGATCACAAAAATGGAAACAAAAAGTGGTGTTTCAACATGTGTGCTGCACTGTAACAAAAGTAAATGAATTGTCTGCACACATTGAAGAGAATAATTATGATCTGAGGCTCCTCACAGAAACATGGCTTCAGGATGACAAGGATTGGATCCTGAATATCGAGGGGGTAGTCAAATGGGAAGCTCGGTAAAGGTAGAGGGTTGCCATGGCTAATCAAAGCACTGACCACAGGGTAGTCTGGTGTTCACTCTGATTTCATGTCCTCATTTCTCTGTCCTCTGATTTCACTGTTCCCACAGAATAAGATGTCAATCTGTTCTCAGCTCTACTGGATTTCTGCTGAAGCTTTTACCCCCACCCCCTCTTTTTTTACACCTTCTGGAACAATAAATTATTCAGTAAGTCAATCAAAGTCCAATGCACAATCTCCCAGTCTCTCAACCAACCAGACACAAAAGTATAGTCATAGCAGGGAATCAGACAAGAAAAAATGAAACAACAACAACATGAGAAATAAATAGGTGCTAGTGCTTAATGTCTGTTCATTAGGAAGCAAACCAGAAATAGGGCTCTCCCAGGATTCTGATTGTGCCCAACTTGAGGATCCTCTCTCCCTTACATCTAACTGTTAGTACCCAGCTATGATTGACAATATTTTCACCAGAAATGAAGCATCTTATCAAATAGAGATAGACATGTACTGCACAGAAGCAGACTTTCTCTCTCTCATGCGCGCATACACACAGAAGTCCATGGGGGTGAATTTTTATTTGCAGATACATCCTATTTTGCTTAAAAATGCACAATCTGCTGGCAGTCAATACATATAATATTTTGTAAATTTGACTTTGGAAATAGAATCAGTTTGATTCAAGGTTTGGACTCTGACCTCACACATTTAATGCATTGTCTGAGCTGAGATGTCATCTTTTGTTACAAAACCTTAAGTTATGTTGAGAAGTGCCTTACAGGAAGTTGGAGATTTACATATTAATGATGCCTGCAACCCATTTGAAAAGAAGAAAGACTTAACAATCCAGGTTTGTTCAATATATCATTGCAGTGTCCTGCCACTGAAATGTTTTTCCATAAATTCTGACCCTTATGATCTTATTCTTCACAACCACCTGATGAAAGAGTTTCGTGCCGAAAGCCAGTGCTTCCAAATAGCTTGGTGTTATGTGATTTTTAACTTTGTCCAGGTTAGGGTGGATTGGCCATGCTCAAATTACCCATAGTGCCCAGGGATGTCCAGGTAAGGTGCATTAGTCAGGGATGAATGTAGAGAAATGGGGGTAGGGAAGTTACTTTCTGGAGGGTCGGGTGGACTCGTTGGGTCGAGTAACCTGCTTCCACACTCTGGGGATTCTCTGAAGAGAAGAGAGATTTCTGCAAACTATGCAGGGCAGCACAGGTGTCTCCATGTGAGTTTGTGCATGAGTGTGTTTTTGCATGTGTGCTTGCTTGGTGAAGTGAGTGTTATGGAGTATCACCCTGTGCGAGGGGGAGTATTGGGGATGTGTATGTGTCAGAGAGTATGTGCATAAGAGAGGTGTGGATAAAAGCCAGGGGTTGCATTTTGCGAAAACAAGGAAGGGCAAGAGGGTCTGTAGAGGCTGACCAGATATCCCAGTCACCACCCATTTTAATTCCTCTTCCCTCTCCCTTTCTGACATGACCAGCTTTGGCCTCCTTCATTGCCACAACGATCCAATCCACAACACTTCATCTTCCACATGGAGTTCTCCATCCCCCAACTCCCTTCACGGCCTCTGCCCCTCCCATTCACTCTTCCCTGCCACCAACCAGATTCCTTCCTCCCATCGACCATCAGGTTGTACCCTCTGTCTTCACCAATTCCCACTTCAACACCTTGCTACCGGCACCCCTTTATCTGCATCTTGTCCTACACCCATCCCCCTTCCTGAAGAAACACTTGAAACGTAGACTTCTCCACCTCCTGATGCTGCCTGGCTTGCTGTGTTCTTCCAGCCTTCTGACTGTCTACATTGTCAATCGAGACACAGTCTGTCCCCTCCCTGGATTCACTCCCTTTCCATTCAGTTGCTGCAAGTCAACAATTGAACCCCAGAATGAAAAAAAATTGAAAACGTGGTTGATAAAAGAGAGTATTGTACTCAGATGTTGGCCAGAGGAAGAAAGTTACAGTCTGGAGTGACGCTCAATCTTCATTCAGAGAGAGGAGCAGCATCTGTAATCAAATAGAGTCATAGATGTATAACTTAGAAAAAGACCCTTCACTCGAACCTGTCCATGCGGAGCAGATATCCTAATCCAATCTAGTCCCACTTGCCAGCACCTGACCCATATCCCTCCAAACCCTTCCTATTCATAAACCCATCCAGATGCCTTTTAAATGTTGCGATTGTATGAGTGTCCACCACTTCCTCTGGCAGCTTACTCCTTAAATGCACCACACTCTGCGTGGGAAAGTTGCCCCTCAGAACTCTTATATGTTTCCCCTCTCACTGAAAACCTATGTCTCTAGTCTCCAGTCTCTTCCCCCGCACCTCCCCCCCCCCCCCCCCCCCCCCCCCCACCCCCCACTGACTCTCCAGGGAAACAACCTTGTCTATTTATCCTATCCATGACCTTCATAATTTTATAAACCTCTATAAGGTCACCCCTCAACCTCTGACCCTCCAGAGAAAAAATATCCCTAGCTTACTCAGCCTCTCCTTGGAGCTGAAAGGGGCAGTGCAGAGAGATCTGGGTGTTGTTGTACACCAGTCAATGAAGGCAAGCATGCAGGTACAGCAGGTAGTGAAGAAGGCTAATAGTATGCTGGCCTTCATAATAAGAGGGATTGAGTATAGAAGCAAAGAGGTGCTTCTGCAGCTGTACAGGGTCATGGTGAGACCACACCTGGAGTACTGTGTGCAGTTCTGGTCTCCAAATTTGAGGAAAGACATTCTGGCTATTGAGGGAGTGCAGCGTAGGTTCACGAGGTCAATTCCTGGAATGGCGGGATTACCTCACACTGAACGACTGGAGCGACTGGTCTTGTTTACCCTTGAGCTTAGAAGCCTGAGAGGGGATCTGATTGAGACACATAAGATTATGAAAGGATTGGACACTGGCAGCAGGAAACATGTTTCCGTTGATGGGTGAGTGCCGAACCAGAGGACACAGCTTAAAAATACGGGGTAGACCATTTAGGACAGAGATGAGGAGAAACGTCTTCACCCAGAGAGTGGTGGCTGTGTGGAATGCTCTGCCCCAGAGGGCAGTGGAGGCCCAGTCTCTGGATTCATTTAAGGAAGAGTTGGAGAGAGCTCTCAGAGATAGTGGAATCAAGGGTTATGGAGATAAGGCAGGAAGAGGATACTGATTAGGAATGATCAGCCATGATCATATTGAATGGCGGTGCAGGCTCGAAGGGCTAAATGGCCTACTCCTGCGTCTATTGTCTATTGTCTATTGTCTATTGAAACCCTCCAACTCTGGCAACAGCCTTGTAAATCTTTTCTGATCCTTTTCAAAGTTTCACATCTTTCCGATAGAAAGGAGACAAGAAGTGGATGCAGCATTTCAAATGTGGCTTAACCAATGTCCTGCACAGCCAACTCCCAAACTCCCATTTCCCATACTCAATGCTGCGACCAATAATGGAAAGCATACCAAACACTGCCTTCACTATTCTGTCTACCTGAGGCTCCATTTTCAATGAAGTATGAACCTGCACTCCAAGGTCTCTTTATTCTGCAACACTCCCCAGTCAGTCCTGCCTGGATTGCTTGACCAAAATGTATTTCTCTAAATTAAACTCCATCTCCCATTGGCCTATCTGATCAATGCTAATTTATAATGAACTCTTT